>NC_068993.1:2760003-2764261 GCF_001194135.2 Octopus bimaculoides
TATATATATATATATATATATATATATATATATATATGTATATATATATATATGTATGTATGTATGTATGTATGTATGTATGTATGTAGTGCAAGAGGGAGAAAGAAGAAATGAAAGAGAAGAGGGGATAGTATAGTGAATGTGCAAGAAAAGGTGAAATAATTTGGTGAAAATCACTATTGTTGCTAGCAAATGTTAACACGACAGGAAAATATTGTATTCTGTTGCAATTAAAGGTTTTCTTGGAGTCTTTATTTTGCAGATTTACTAAACTCAAGGAATAGCATCAATGAAGTATCAACAAAGGAGGAATACACGGAAATGTGTATCGATCGTCAAAGCCATGATAACTGGAATTATAGGAATGGTAGAATGATTGGTAGAATACCATAATTTACATCTTGTTTGTTGTTAACACAACATTTCAGCTGATATACCCTCCAGCATTCTTCAGGTGTCTTGGGGGAAATTTCGAGCCTGGATTCTCATTCCTAAGGAATTTTTCGATGTTATTATTATTATTATTGTTATTGTTCAGGTGACTGCTTGGAATCGAACTCAGAATCTTAACCACTACGCCATATGCCCGTGGGCAATTATGGAGTGTATGCCATATGCCCGTGGGCAATTATGGAGTGTACGACATCAACTAAATCACGAAATCAAAGTGAGGTTATCTTCATTACTTAGAAAAATAACCAGAGATGATGATACAAAGAGAATGCAACAAGATCTGGAAAAGTCATAGAAAGAGGAGGAGGCGGAGGGGGGTTACACTCACAGTCCAAGGCAGTGATTTGGCAGAATCGTTTGCACGCTGACAAAATGCTTAGCGGCACTTCGCCCATCTTTGCGTTTTGAGTTCAAATTCCACCGAGGTCAACTTTGCCTTTCATCCTTTCGAGATCGATAAAATAAGCACCAATCAAGCACGGGGGGGGGGGGTCGATGTAATCGACTATCCACCTCAAATTCCAAGCCTTTGCCTGTAAAAGAAAGGACTATTACATACAGGTAGACATACGTAGACGTTCAATTTGTGACCCTCTCTTCTTTTGTTTGCGCATTTTGTTCTTTCAAGCTGCTATTCATTTAGCTGCACATCTGAACACCACTACTCAGATATGCAGCTGCAATACTCAGTCAAATATTCTATCATCACTCACTTCCAAATCAGGTTTTAATCATCATCAGTGGCAGAAATAATTATAGACTTATGGCACCTCTCCCCCACTCCGCGGTGGCAACAACGGAGCCTGTAACCAATGAAACCACAACACCAACACCACCATACAATAATAACAACTGCTACCATCACCACTACTATCACTGCTACTACTACTACTACAACCACCAGCACTACTACAACCACTACTACTACTACTACTACTACAACTATTACAACCGCTACTACTACTACTACTACTACTACTACTACTTCTACTACTACTAATACAGCCACCGCCACAGCTGCCACCATCACCACCACCACTATCACCACCACCACCACTACTACTACTACTACTACTACTGCAAGCAATAGATATTCCATGATGTCCTCTCATTCAAACCAATGTTATTGTCTTCTTCCTCTTCTTCTTTCGGTCAGTCTGTTCTGTCAAAAGGTCACAGAAACTTCCCTCAAGGCTGACATCGTATGTGTTGCATTGGTTTAGATTTATGAATATGCGGTTGCTTTCTATTTCTATGATTCTTAGTTTTGTTTTGTTGTTTATTTCTGTTTTTGGTATTTTCTGCTTCACATTTTACCCCACCCCCCACTCAGTTCTGATGCCGGTGCTGCCGAATTCTTTGTTGTTGCTGTTGTTTCAGTTATTCATCCGTCTTATTTCTTGCTTTCTATCTATAACTTTATTCTCGTAACCAATCTGTCAGGAACTGAAATTTATTATAGTCTTCATCTTTATATCAAATGCCCCTGCATTAACACAAGCTTCCTTTTCAAATTCCGTGAAGATATCCATTGATTTGCGTCAGAATAGCAACATAAAGCAGGAGATAGGTTACAGTTCTAATGAATCTAATGACTTACAATGTCATCTTCGTATTTTTGCATTAAAATAAAAAGTTGCTTTTACTCTCTATGAGGTCTCGATGCTGCTAAAAGAATACATGGAGGGGATTACAGCAATAGTGCTGTAGTAGATTTGAAACTGAATTGCCAGATAGTCGGGCAAATACCACGGTTAGATCATTGTTGTTTCACATGATCGACTGATTAACTTCATAATCAGCATCAAGCCATTATGTGTGTGCTCTTAAGGTATTTCTAAGGGAGATTCAGCATGACACAAAACCTTTGAATTACAGTTACAACATGTTTTAGTCAGATGAGTGAACTGGAACAACGTGAAATAAAGTGTCTTGCTCAAGGACGGAATGTTCCACCGTGTATCGAACTCATGACGTCACGATCGTGAGCCAGACACTCTACCCACTAAGCCATGTGCCTTCACCTGCAATGGACAACCTTTTTAGTCAAACGAATCTTCAACCCAGGTTCAATTCCCACTAAATTTAACCAGACCCTCGTTCACAACAATCATCTATCTTGAGAAAGGCATAAACAAACTCTATCTGTCTTCCTCTCCAATATCAAAGATTTATCGTATTTTTAACTTTATAAATCAAACCCAGAAGCTTTGACCTAACGGTCAAAATCCTATTTAAAATTGTGTATAATGTCGTTCGGGTGACCCTGTATGAAACAGCGATAGATGTTTTCTAAAACACTTTGGCTTGACGTAACAGTTGACATAAAACATCGCATACTGATTACTTTAGCTAATGTTTTTTGATCTTTCCTTGCAACAAATTTCAATATATTTTTATGAAAATTCAGATAACTATTTTATTTTATTTTATTTTTACGTATTTCATAAATTTACTTTGAATCAGATATTTATCTCTGTAAAACATACTTACATAGATTCATACATACGTACATATGTATATGTATATATGTGTGTGGAGATATATATGTATGTATACATATTTATGAAGATATATGTATTCATATGTATGTATGTATGTAAAAATATTCCTCTTTATATATGTGTGTGTATGTATATATATATATATATATATATACATAAATATATACACACACGTATATATATATATATATATATATATAAACACATATACATACACATGTATATATATTAGTTTCTCACCCAATTATTGGCTATGTCCTTGTGGTAGTAGTTTGGTTATAATGACGTTGTTGTTGTTGCTGTTGTATCAGACTGGAATAATAAGAAAAATTGAATTTAAATATGGATTGAAGTATGAATTGGGCTCCTTCAAGCATTATGTCGATGGTGAAAATTAATACAAGAGTTTAAAGGAAGCATCAAATTGGCAAAATTGATCTTTTATTAAACGGAACTATTCTGTCTATAAAGGCTATTCTTTAAAAAAAAAACATTGTTTAAAAAATTCAGAGAGATTTATGTTAGATGAGAAAATAGACAATGCTTATGTCAGCCTTGTCTTGGTTTGCGTGCTCAACACCCGAGAAAACATAGAAGTGTTATTGTGATATACAGCGTGTCTTAGACATCTGAAAGCTGGCAGAGTCAGTTCCGCTCCGACAATGGGAACTGCCGATTTCTTCCAGGAATGGAGATAAAAAAGAAAAGAAAGGCTGACAAAATAATCACTTTAAGTATGAGACTAATGTCTTATAAATCGACCCGGAAAGAATGAAATGTTGAACTTCATAGATCAGCTGAGCGATTGTGAGGAATAAGGGGGAGGGGAGAAGGATACTGATGCTATAATCATCATCGTCGTTGTCGTCGTCGTTGTCATCGTCGTCATCAGCGGAACACAGAAAATTGGATGAAACGGATACCGTACGGCATTTCACTCGATGCTCTAATAGCTCAATGCTTATCATAGATTTTTAAGCTTGTCAAGAAGTGTCTATATATTTACTCGATCTGCTACATCTAGTAGCTAAATCATTCTTCTCCTTAAAACGTATATGTATGCGACACACACACACATTTACAATAAATGTAGACCAATAAATCGATATGAATCTATAGTAATATCGACAGATTATCGAACAGGTTGGTATTAGGAAGTACACAGAATGATAAAATAATATCTACATCGATTATTATCTTTTTCACGGGTTCGTTCGACCCATTCTGACACATAATATGTATATATATATATATACACACAAATATGTGTACATATATATATATATATATATATATATATA
>NC_068993.1:2764407-2767606 GCF_001194135.2 Octopus bimaculoides
ATATATATATGTATGTATGTATGTATGTATATTGAAAGACAGAGAGTAGGTGATATGTATTTATGCAGGGTTTTGATTGTAGGATGAGGGTCAGGTAGAAAAGACGATGGTGTGAGTTGGTGCCTGAAGGTATCTGAGGAAGGAATTTGGTTTGGGAATTTGCTGAGAACATATCTAAATATGTTTGGCCATGTAGAAGAGATAACGTCGAAAAAAAAAAAAAAAGACAAAAAAGCCAGAAAGAAAGAAAAACGTGAGTGACAGCATTTTGAAATGTCCAACTAAATGCATCTTGGAAGGTAGTCGTGGCATGATGATGATGATCACCATCATCATCATCATGGTAGTGATGAATGTAGTGAAGGCGACAGAGATGCTGATTGTGGCGATGGTGGTTGAAGTGGTGGTGGTCATGAAGAAGATAAACCTATTAACAGTGCTGACGACAGCAACGACGATGAAGATGATGATGATGATGATGGTGGTGGTGGTGGAGGTGGAGGTAGTGGTGGTGGTGGTGGTGGTGGAGGTGGTAGTAGTACTGATGAAAACGAACCTATTAATGGTACTGCTGCTGACGATGATAATGATGATGACGACCACCACCGCTGTCATGATAACGACACTAACGATGGTGATGACGATTATGATGATGATGATGGTGTCGACAATAATAACAAACTCATTGATAATGACATCCTTCTTGTCCTCCTTTTTTCGTCATCCCATTCTTTAAAAAATCATTCTGTGAAATTCAACTTTGAATCCATCAAAAATTCTTGGGCGTATCACTGCTACAAGATACGTCCAACCACCAAATCTAGGCAGTGATAGTGTCTCGATATAATTAACACAATTCTCAAGAAATAATAACCAAATTCCCCTAGAATCACATTTTGCCGTCATAAAAGGTGAACACAGGATAATGTAACATAGAATACACTATTCTTAAAAATAAGATGGATTGATCGTGGACAGGTTGACTTAGATCATAGCTGTATGGCTTTAAACGTTTGTAGGCCATAAATGTATTTTTTTTTATATTAGTCTAAATCATTTAGATAATTGTTGTGCTGATGATAATCATTGAGTCAGAAACACGTGTCTACAACTGTCCTCTTATCTCCAGACAAGATGTCGTTTACGTATAACTGTAAGTTAGTAAACTGAACACAGTTGACTTGTTATTTTTTACTTCAGTCACCCAAACATTTGTTTCTGCTAGTTTATAAAAACAAACTGCATTGGGATTTCGAACCCTAACCACTGGGTACTCAGCTAGACACCACAGTTTTCATGTGATTGCTCCATAAATCAATCAATCAGCGTGAAGCTGTGACGTGATATGGTTTTCTCGAACGTTCTAGGATTTACTGCCTGTCACCTGATAAAATTAATTTGGTGCTTAACTCATCGCAGGGTATTGAGGGTGGCCGACTGATTCACACACCTCACCTCTTGCCACGCACAGGATTCAAGCACAGACAGCCAACAGACCACTGATACCACAGACTGCCTTGGACATTTGCACAGACGACTCCCAGCACTCGGGAACACTGCATGATGTCCTCTGATAACTTTCTACATTCAAGGGCAGTTTTTCTCTCCTCCTAATTGGCAATTAGCATTGCCCATTGTAAGTAGCCAACTGTAAATTTAATATGTCCGGCAATAAATATCATAGTTTAATGTTTGAGAGTTTGCTTCAGCTATTCTCCGTGCAGCCAACAATGACATTCCACACCTACACTACAACAATGATAACGAAGCCATTCACTTCGACAATGGTGACTCAGATGCTTGAAGTGTGACATCATTGACCAGCTCAACTCAAAACAACAAACGACCACGCGACAAAACAAAGAAATCCATAGGGCTTTGTTTTGTTTACTCATAAAATTTTCACGTCAACGTGATCTGCTATGAATAGTAGCTGTCGGATTATAAACTTATTTTGTTTTTCATAGAATACTGTTGTAAGCATGTATATATTTAGGGATAAAATCTCGAATAGTTTTTAAAACATGTATATAAATTGTGTTGTACCCAGAAAATTTTTCTGATTGACACAGGACGTCATTATAAGTTAAATGAATAAGGGAGGAAAAAAACCCATCTTTACTTGTTGCAGAGAAACTTTATAGCAATGTATATACTAGCATACATGATATAAAAAACAAAGAAAATTTAATAAATTTAAATTACATTTTTAACGAGAACACTCATTATATAAATAAGCAAATCTTATAAAAAGAAAATGCAGGGCTGACAACTCTGAAATTTTAATCAATTAGCTTTGAAATACAGGGAAATATTTTGACCTTTAACAATATGACAACAACTTCAGACATGCTTCGAGTATTACTGTAAAGTACATAGGATTATTATACGTATATACACATAAGCGTATGACAAGACTGATAAATGAACCGATGCATTAAAACGATCCCTTTTCCTATTTAATATCAAACATTAAACTATTCTATATTTTGTCAATTTTTAGTCGTACACCGTATATGTCTGTGCATGTTGATATCAGTCATATGAAGAATCTCTTCTTATGAGGAGTAGGAGTTAATAAAGCTACATTCGTCTAACTGGCGGCACAGCTGCACTGAAAATGGACATAGCAATGCTATAATAATTCATTGCTTATTTCTACATTCTCGAACAGATGTCAATAGCATTTAACTTCAGAGCACATATTATATTCGCAATGAATATGTCACTTCTGCAAAAATGTGTCATTCACTACAATTTCATTTTCTATGAATTAATTAAGTTTGTTTTCCTTCTTTCAGAATCACATTAACTTTTAGATAGAGATGCATTTCCACACTTCAATTAATAAATGTCAAAAACTTTTCAAGAAATAATAATAAAAAAAAAGGCACAAAATTGTTCAACAGCTATATCTTGGAAAAGTTCACCTAAAAATTTATCTGGATTCATAAAAAGCTCATTTGTTAATATAGAAATAAGCTAATTCTGGTTTATGTTTGTGTGTGTATGTTTGAATATATATTTAAATGTATATTTATATAAATGTGTGTGTGTGTGTGCATGTATATACATATATGTGTGTATATATATATATGTATACATATATGTGGGCATACACACACAGAAGCTTATATGCACACACACACACACACACACACACACACACACACACACACACACACACACACACACACAC
>NC_068993.1:2767655-2771788 GCF_001194135.2 Octopus bimaculoides
CACACACACACACACACACACACACACACACACACACACACACACATAATATATGAAGGTATAATTCTTCCAGAAATGCACAAGAGAAAATTTGACTTCAAACTCAATAGGAATCCCTCGCAGAATAATGATCTGACAAAATTCGAAATCTATTTAATTACGCTCATAAACTATTACGATTTAATAATTACAACAGTGTCTTTTAAAACACATTAAACGATTCATCATCTCTCATAAATTCAAACAATATATTTGTGCAAGATGATAAAACTAAAAATCTATAAGAATTAGGGAGCGATACTTAGAACGGATTTCTATAGAACTCTATGGCGAATATTCTAATTAGCTCAGTTTTTAAAGAATTTGATTTAAAACTGATGATGAATATAATGTGAAGGTAGTAAATTTCCAAGGTGAAGCATTAAATATATGAAGAAACAATACACATAAATAGAAGCTCCATGCACACACCCACGATCATGCAACGTTAGTAGACATGTAAGTAACCGATTGCCGAATGGTGTAATATCGAACAATACTGCTTCAAACTACAATAATGATCTAACTTGAAGTTGGAAAGCAAAGCTGAATATACAAAACAATCCAAATCAAATAATACCAAACTTAAAAGTAGAAAAGAATGAGTTTAATATTTCTCATAGTTTAAATGTTTACACATATATCAGTAGGATTTACTTTCCACTAATCATTACGCACTTCTCCACTTGACACAGATATCACAAAAGCCTTCTACAAAATTTTTTTTACACTAGTTATTGTATGCGTAACACAGATTTACAAAACTATAAAAGTAACGACACCACAAGATCTATAGCCAGATCACAAATAACGCAAGCTGAATGTAACAGTAGAAACTTTATTAGGTGCTCTTTGAATGGAAATTACCTGTTTACAGAAATAGTATACAGAGCAGATGCAGAATTGACAGACCAGAGAGATAATTGTAAATTGGGTTAATTGCAAATACATTTAAAGTAAGACACCTACAGCACACACATTCGTTTATATCTAAAATTTGCTTCTAATGTATCTAAAAGACAGACTAGAAAGTATCTTCACTATAAAAACCAAAGGCATAAAATAGTTTCAGTATTCATTCCAATCAAGTGGACTGAAGAAATTGAGGTTTTAATTCTATCTAAATCAGAAGAGGAGAAAGCTTTTAGTAATGCTTCATCCAATGAAATACAAGCTTCAAGCTTTTTTATACATTTTACAGTATTAAGACCACTAACTGGTTGAACCAACAACTAACTCATGGGTAGCATGGTGGGTGGATAGTAAAAGAGTAAAGACTATGAATGAACAAAGAGAATACGGAAAAATATTTGCCTTACTCAGGCACTGGCAATCCATGGTACACCACTGTGTACATACATACATATATACATACATATATACATACATACATACATACATGCATGCATACATACATACATACATACATACATACATGTAGACACTCACATACACACACATATATATATATATATACAAACACACGTATGTACAAGACTACCTTGTTAGTACTCTCCAAATTCCAATGAAAGAGGTCTTTTTTTCTAATGCAGACACCACTTTTCCTCATTGATGAGGAATTTGAAAAATAAAACCAGAGAAACATTTATACATAAAGAATTTAGCTGCTGCAATAGCTGTTAACTTTCTCTCTCAACGGGGTGGGGGGACAAAGTTTTGAATCGTGTGATGTTGGTGTGCTCAGAGGTGGTAGGTATCAATATTTTTTGGGGGTTTTGAAATTGAAATCATTGATAATTGTTGTCTATAGAACTGTTTGTATATCCATTATTAATGAGGTTGTATTTAATTGTTAAAACTGTGCTCTACTAGAGAGAATCTAGATCACCTATTAAAAAAAAAGCAACTAATTAATAATGGATACAGAAATAATCACAACTTTCTGTGGTGTCTATCGGAGATTAAAACTTACAGCTACACGTATAAACTCCAAATACACATTAGGCAGCAAACATATTAATTGACTGCAAAGAAATAGAGACTCGAGATGAAACTGATAAATGTATTTTTAATTCAAAAATCAAACAAAATTCGTATTGTACCACGTGCATCGATAAATTCGATTTAGTTACATAAATATTCGATACATGGAGAAGCTCTTTCATGTAATTTGAAACAAATTAACTCTAATACTGAAGACGACTGGATAGCGAGGTTGATGGTCACTGGAATCTCTTGAATTGGCAGCCAATCCTTTGGTTCATGTACTGGAAGTCTTGTTTCACTACTTGACATGTGGCAAAATTTAATCTGCTTCTGTCTCTTGCTAAGCAGAAATATAAATTTTTCTTTCCACCCACTTTTGGATTATTTATTGTGGTTAAGAAATGCTGTTGGGTTTGACAAAATTTGTGTTAAAGCATCAAACGTTTCTGAAACATAACACATATACATTTGTGTGCATGTGTTTGTGTGTGTGTCTCTACTTATGTTTATATATTATAGCGATATCACACACTATTATTTTATTACATATGTGTGTGTGTGTTTGTTGTTTCCATGAATCACTTATTTACATTCAATAATATTTCGACTCAAAATTTAATGTAATTCAATATAATCGAGCAAGGTTTGCGATCTACTTTGGTTTCTCTGAAGTCTTTAAAATGTTTGTTGATGTAGTACTTTCTAATGTCCCTCATAAACGGTCTGTAGGGTGTTTATAACCAGGACAGAGTAGCTTCCACGAACTTATTGATTCTTCCAAATAACAACACTCATTGTGACACAGTATGCATTGCAGGATATGCAATTTAAATAACAGCACCAACAACCAAAATGCAACTGAAAGACAGTTTAACATGGTGCTTTATTGCACAGCAAGCTTTGCTATGCATCCCAATCGCATTCTGCAAACAAGTCAGCTTTGACAAGCAATGTTTAGTAGGGTATGCTCAAAGTGTTCGTACAGCCATCTCCTTCAATTTGGAGTAACAAAGTTGGCAAGTCAGCTTATTAGAAATATCGTAATGATAGACTTAAATTACAAAAACCTAGATCAGTTACAGCTGCCTCTCTTCCAAAATGTAAAAAAAAAATTCTGGAACGTAACTCGTACAGGGAACTAACATGACCAAAGAGTGAATACTGCAACAATTTAATGCACATGCATGAACAAGGTGCTAGTATGGTTCTATAAATAATTCAGTAACACTGTAATAGCTGCGTATGTACAGTGCACCAATATGGTTCCATAATGACTGTTGCAACAATGTAATAGCCGTGCATGTATGTAGTGCACCTTCTTGGCTACAGAATGGAAACAGAATTAAAGTAATAAACATGCGTGTATGATTTAATTTATGATGGAAATGCTGAAATCTATTGAAGATCATATTGGATTATTCTTTCAGAGTGGAAGAATGAGAATTCAAACATTGCATCCATTAATAAAAACAAATTTGTATTAAAACTTCCATCATGTCCACAGGAAACTCTTCCCATCTATTGGAGATTTAATCACAAAAATCGAAATATTATTTCGAATCCTTTAAATGAAATTGTTAAATGAAAGTATACACCCTTTTCCCTTATATAAATAAATAAATACGTAAATAAATAAATAAATGAATTAATAAATAAACAGCCATAAAATTTCTGAAAAAGTTATAAAAACCATTCTTTAAATTTTATTCATTAAAGATAAAATTTTCCTTAATATAAACAACATTTAATTTTCCTCTGCATGTTTTGATTTTGCGAGCCTTAAAGGAACCAATGCCTTCCAGCAAATTGTTATGTATGCACCATATATTAAAGAATTATGTTTTGCTTGCTTTTAACTTGCTTTTTAAAACTTTCCCATCGACTGGAGGAAGTTTTTGATGTCTCAAAATACATTTACTGCACTTTCAAGATAACTTAAAATATTCATAAACTCTTGAAAGAGAAACTTATTGATGGAAATAAAGAAAAAAAATTAAAATCGTGTCCATAAAACATATACATACATACATGCATACATACATACATACACATACATACATATATACATACATATATATATATATATATGTATATATGTATATATATATATATATGTATGTATGTATGTATATATATATGTATGTATC
>NC_068993.1:2774353-2777850 GCF_001194135.2 Octopus bimaculoides
CAAAAATTTCTTAGAACTTTTTTATGCATCTCAATTTTTTCCCCATTTATGTATTTTGCACAAGTTTGGAAGTCAGGTCGAGGTTATAGCACCATTTTGTTAAATACTGTGCACTTTCTTCATTACATATATTGATATACACATTAAGCTTTTTTGATTTATAATGTGAGAGTATGAGTGTGTGTATGTGTATAAGTGTATAGCTTATTTGATAGGCTTCATAACAATTTCCATTGACAAAATTCCTCTGGATAATTTGAGGCTATGATAATATTTCTTTAATCTGCAACAAACGTGGAACAAACTCAGAACCACAGATTTGCAAGCAAACTTCCTAAACACACACCATTTCCTGCACCCATATATTTTCCTACATGTATTGTAGGATTAAATAAAAATTATGTAATTTTAATAAAATTGCAGGGCTCTATAGAATTTTTTTTTGTTCTCATTTTCCATTAGGCATTTACAAATATTTTAAACAACACCAAATCCACGATAATGGTTTTGTAAATATTTCCACAAATATAGAATTAATATTACATACATTACCTCCATTTCAAATGAAGACTTGAATATAGAGTTTCATATAATACCAGAGGGATTTGAGGGGTTTTTTTTTAAATAAAAAATTTATTTTACATCCATTTTCCTTTGCTAACATCAACATGATGTACACATGCTCTTTTTTCAGTTATAAATTTGCATATTTCTATATTGTTATTAGAATTATTGTTGATGTTGTTGTTGTTGTTGTTGTTGTTGTTGTTGCTATCAGTTTTATAGAAGAGATAAATTTAAAATATTGCATGTTGTCAGTCCTAAAATATAGTTGGAACATTTCATATTTTTTCTTGCCACCCCTCCACCCTTTATAAAAAGAAAAAAACAACAACACAGTTGTTGTTGTGCAGTGTGGTTTTATGGCAAATGTAAGCTGAGTGTCGTTTAATTTATGGAGTGGTTTGAATGTCCTCATATTTCAGGTGGCAGTTTTATTTTTTATGCTTCAAAGCCACACAGTGTTTGTTCCAATATTCAATATTTCAATATCAACTCTGTGCTTTGTTCATTTTGTAGCAAAAAAGGTGAAAAAAGAAAAAATATTGGTTTCGTCTGGCAGGGTGGAAGTAGGATCATTACCAATTTCTTCTCAAAGAAACTATTTTTCCTTTCTTTCTTTTTTTTTTGTAGCTGGTTTCCTTTTCCTTAGTTAAAAAGGAGAGAGAAACCTTCCTTTCTGTAGGCACAAGTGTGGCTGTGAGGAAAGAAGTGTGTCTCCCCAACCACATGGTTCTGGGTTCAGTCCCACTGTGTGGCACTTTGAGCAAGTGTCTTCTAGTATAGCCTCAGGCTGACCAAAGCCTTTTGAGTGGATTTGGTTGGTGGAAACTGAAAGAAGCTCATTGTATATGTGTGTGTGCCTGTGTTTGTCCACCATAATCACTTGACAGCCAGTGTTAGTATGTTTACTTAGCAGTTCAGCAAAAGAAACTGATAAAATAAGCACCAGGCTTAAAAAGAGAATAAGTCCTGGGGTTGATTCAAGGCAGTGCCCCAGCATGGCCGTACTCCAATGGCTGAAACAAGTAAAAGATAAAAGATCGAGTTAACTACACAAAATCGAAAGGAAATGGGAATGATTGACCACAGGCCAGAGTAAGGAAAGCTGAGCCATATCTGTTGTCCAGGGGGTTACTCACTAGCTGTACCAGTAAGGGCTGAAATCTTAGCTAAACTGACCATCAAATACATTAACCAAACGCGCCATCTTGTTGATCAACACCAATCACTCCTTAAGTGCTTTGGCATTTTGGTCAGACCCCCAAACACTTTCTCTGTACACATCTCTATTCCACACATTGACTTTCTTGTGATCCATTTTAGGAATTCACAGAACAAAGCATAGTTATATAAATCCACTGACCATCAGCTCTGATTACATTCACTGACCTAATAGCACTCCATTGCTTTTGGTGAAGAAAATTCCAGTTGATCTAATCAATAGAACAGCCTGCTCAAAAGATTAATGTACAAGTGGCTGAATGCTCCACTGACATGTGTACTCTTAAAGTAGTTCTCAATGAGTTCTCAAAGCTGGCCCTTTGAAATACAGGTACAACTCATTTTTGCCAGCCGAGTGAACTGGAGCAATGTGAAATAAAGTGTGTTTCTCAAGGACACAGTGCATTGCTGGAAATTGAACTCATGAACTTATGATCATGAGCTCAATACACAAACCACTGTGCCACGTCCCTTCACTGACCATCAGCTCCATAAAACTATTGACCAACAATTAAATGAATCCACTGATTAAACAACTTCCTGAAATCCCTTATTTTAGGAGGAAAAGAAACAAATAAAAGTTTCCCCCCTCTTCTTTTCGTTGTCCGTTTCTTCCTATAATTAATTAAAAAATACAGAAAACATGTTGTATACATCCTTACCCTAATTAGAGTTTTAATTAATTAGTCAAAAGAATAATGGTGGCACTCATGCTCTTTCATAGAGGTGAGGTTAATGAAGTTAATTATCAATTTGAACTTCTGATATACCTGTGGTAGTAGTGGTGGTGGTAATGGTGCGGGTGGTGGGGATGGTGGTGGTGGGGGAATGAGGCTGAAGAGTAAATTTGAAAGGGATACAAGTCTTGGGAAGATTAATTGGCAAATATATCCTTTTTGCTGGAGGCACAAGGCCTGAAACTTTGGGGGAGGGGGCCAGTCGATTAGATCGACCCCAGCATGCAACTGGTACTTAATTTATCGACCCCGAAAAAGATGAAAGGCAAAGTTGACCTCGGCAGAATTTGAACTCAGAATGTTAAGACAGACGAAATACTGCTAAGCATTTCGCCCAGCATACTAAGATTTCTGCCAGCTCACCACCTTAATTGGCAAATATAGACATTCAAAATAATTTGTTCCAACTTGAGACTGTCTGCAGAGTAGGTTGAATTAAGGAAACCAGAAAACTGACCAACAAATGAGGAAATGGTAATATTTATATTTAAGATAGCAAAGGTATCATCATCAGCATCATCATTATAACCATCATTACAATCATCATCTCCATCGTTATAACCACCATCATCATCATCATCATCACCGTTGTCATCACTATCACCACTGCTACTGTAACAGAAATAACTACATCATCACCATTACCGTCATCATCATCATCATCATCACCACCACCATCACCATCATCGTCATCATTATCATCATCATCATCATCAACATCATTGTCACCATCATCATCATCATCATCATCATCATTATCCTTATCATTTGTAATGTTATTGATGATGGTGGTGGTGACGGCAGTGCAGTAGCCGCTCAACTGGTTCGAACACAACACCGTCTCCACCACCACCACCACCACCAACACCAACAACAACAACAACATCGACACTTATTAGACAACAGTTAAAGAAAAAAAAGGTTAATGTTATGCTCTTCCACTTCTTCTCCTCCCCATCCTTCCACCCCTCCCTT
>NC_068993.1:2777967-2778498 GCF_001194135.2 Octopus bimaculoides
TCCTGCTTAGCTGGGTTCATGCTTGATCGCTTATGTGAAGTATTGTCTAAGGTGGTTTTTGAGACAATGATTTATGAATGGTTAGATGGCACTGGCTTAAGTGACTTGCTTTCGAACCAAATTACGCTCACTACTATATGCACGTACGTGTGAGTATAAGGGTAGATGTATGTAGGCTACGGCGTACAAGCATAGCTGTTTATATGTGTGTATGTGTGTATATGCAAATTTGGTGGATATGTGTTGCTAGAAAAGCAGATCTGCGAGAATGTGTGAAGGATTATGTATGAGTATATGTGTGTTGAATACGTGTGTGCATATGAATGCAGGTTTTATGTGTTTATATATGTGTGTGTGTTGAATATGAGTATGTGTGTGTGTGTGTGCGTGTACGTGTATGTTTGTAGCTATCAGTCAATGTGTGTGTTTGAGTATATATGTGAGTATATGGTTCTATATGTATATGGTGCTATGAGTGCATATCAGTATGTACATATGTATATACATGCATACATACATACATATATATAT
>NC_068993.1:2779934-2781537 GCF_001194135.2 Octopus bimaculoides
TTTTTCTTTTTCTCTTCTATGTTTGGACAAACAGACAGAATATATGGTGTAAAAGTAGATATAAGGTAAAAAAAATGTTATATAGGAAAATAAAAATATGTAAAAAAAAATAATTAACTTAGAATTGAACCTGTATCTCGTAGGTGTTTCTTCGATAAGTCATACAAGTTGATGTGCGTTCAATTCCCTTGAATCACTCATTTTTATTTATTTTTTTTTCTTGTGCCTTGTTTCATCTCATGCTCTAACAACACTTTGAAAATACCAAAAAATAAGTTCCCAGTCATCAAGATTTTGGTTAATTTTTGGTCATTTAAAAAGAGTGGAATTGACAGAATTATCAGAAAGCCTGGCAGAATGCATTCCAGTATTTCAGTGAAATATTGCTAAGGCTGACTTGTATTTTACCCTTCTAGGGTCAATATAGAAAGTTCTACAAAGTAGGGTGTCTTCTATATAGTACACAGAGTTTTGAAATCTTTAATTGAAATGATTTCTGCAGTCAGTGGTTGAAGTAAGCCCTCTAGGGTTATACAGAAATAAAAGGAATATCAACAACATTACTTATCCACAATAAGAGGTTCTGTTGCTCACACTATTTGTCTTCATCAAAAACTACACCTACTCCTACGTAGACTTATCCCACTTACAGCCAGGCTCGACATTCACCATCTCAACCACTTCGCAGTGATGCCTGTTGCTACATACAGCAATACTTGTACCCACCACATACAAGAATGTTACAATGGAAATAAGGATTTGCAGTTCAGTATAATCTAGAATTCATGAAGTGCAGTGATACTTTGCTTTAGCAAAAGCTAATCCTCAAATGTTAATCCACAAAAGTTAATCCAGAGATTCAATCAATGAAACTTCAGAAATAAAATGTAAATTAAGGTGTGGTTAATTTATAATGAGAAGAGGAAAATACTATGCTATGGAGAGCCATCCTTCTTCAGAACCAGAAAACAGAGAAGCAAATATGTTGCAGACAAAAACCTAAATGGAATAACAACTATTCACTTTTACCAATGTGGGTCTCAACATTTATTTTATTCCTTCTCTTCTGCAGAACCACAAGTGTCCAGAACATCATATTTTCTCTTTACTCATCATGGCAAATCAATACAATATCTCCTTCCTATTTCATTCATTTGCCAGGGCCTGTATGTATAATATTTATGTTTAGAGACGATATTTACTTAATAACAACATCTCCTACATTTGTCTTTGTATATATTTATGTCTCCAAAGGGAAACCTGTTTCCAGAATATGAGTTTTTATTTACTCATCATGATAAATCAACAAACTCTAATTCATTTTCATCTACAAACTTTTATACTTTTACAAGTGATTGAACGTATAATATCTTTCTACCTTTTTACTTGCTTCAATCATTGGACTGCAGCCATGCTGGGGCACAATCTCAAAGGGGTTTTGACTCAGCAAATTGACCCTAGCATTCATTTTAAGCTTCATACTTATTCTATCGGTCTCTTTTGTTGAACCACTAGTTTGTGGGGTTGTAAAAAAAACCCCACACTAGTTGTAAACCAGTGTAGGTGATGGTGGTGGTGGTGGTGGTGGTGGTGGTGGTGGTGG
>NC_068993.1:2781967-2785781 GCF_001194135.2 Octopus bimaculoides
CAGGTTGACCCAAAAGTAGATTTACAGTTATCACGTAGGCACTATAAATTTCTTTTAAAACATTTTCTTACATTTAAATTTCTATCTTACAAACTGAAAAGGGAACTTGACAAAATTAACTAAATTAGCATAGAATAATGGTTTCACATTTTTTCATAATTAAGATCTATACTGTTAATATACGAATGCGAAAGAGATAGTTGAATAACTGTAAACCTACTTTGGGGCCACCCGGTGTATATATTATTGTGAAGGTTTTTGTTAAGCAGTGTTGGTTTATTTTTTCTCTGAAGAACTACAAGAATGCAGAATATCATATTGTCTTTTACTCTTCATGTTAAGACCAACAGACAGTAGTTTATTGTCATCTACAATCTGTTATATTTTTGCCAGGGCCTGTACGTATAACATACATGTTTAGAATAGAATTCTCTCTACAAGACGTCAGTAATCACGGTTTTGTATTAAATGTTATGATGACGTGGGAAAATAAATAAGATTCGAAAATATTAAAGGTGAAGATAATTGAAAATAATCTTGATTAATTTTTAAGGTAATCAAATCCACAGCTGACAGTTTCCAGAAAAGGCAAAAGTGTTGACACCTATTTAAAAATGAATAATTTTGCAGTGCTTTTTTGTTTGTGTTTTGTTTGAAGTATCAGGAATTGTATCAGCAAAAGTTGAAGAACTTGTCATCCTCACAATTTCTTTCATCATCATCATCATCGCTGTCATCATCATCATCATCATCATCATCATCATCATCATCATCATCATCGTCATCAACATCCTCTGCCTCCTCCTCCCCTTCCTCAACATCATCATGAATAGCAGCAGAAGTCAGCAAAATAACAACAGCATCCCAACCACTACTATTATCATCAGTTTTATCACCCCCTCCACAGCCACCACCCTCATCAGCAGAAGCATCATAGTCTTGGATTGAAGAAGACTTCACTGTTTTTTCTAGCAAAATGGGCACAAATGTATATTTTGCTGGTTTTTGTTGATATCTTAAATTTATAATTAAAGGAAAAAGCTTGTCTGAAAATAATCTTTTTTGAAGATGAAAAAGAAATTATAGTGTTGGTGAGAGAGAGAAATATTCACTGCTATTTCTAGCAAATGTAGTGAACCTATAGAGGTTCTGCTGCCATTAGTATTAGGAATAATTGAATGTTAGACTAGTATCACTAATTAACTTGTTAATCATGGCAGACCAGAAAACTAAACAAGCTTAATTTATTTATCCAATCCTGAGTCAGGATAAAAAAAATAATGGTTAAACCCCCACTTGGAAGCGAAAGAAATAATAAATGGAATCTCTGAGAATCATTATGGCAAATTTAAGGATTTTTTAAAATTTAAATAAATTTTGCTCTAAAATCATGTTTTTTTTTTTGATTGGGTAATTTTTTTTTCTGTAAACAATTAAAATTAAAATGTCGCAAAATACAATTTACTAGAATAATAAAACTTAATTATGAAACGTTTCATCTTAACAGAAGATTGCTCGTAACCAGGGATCGGTTGATAGTCTGGGAGTTTTGAAATATGAACCAGTTACTTGATCCAATCAGCTGATATTTTTACAGATTCGTTTAAGTAATTAACAGGGAACACATCCATCAAAGTCATTAATTATTTGCAGGCAAAGATTGAATCCAAATTTTTCTTCTATCAACTTTGACATCTGACAATTTCAGCTTTTTTTCTTTTTGTTACAATAATTATCTTTTAATAAATCTCTCTCTTTCTCTCTCTCTCTCTTTCCCTGTCATTTTATCTTTCCTTATCTCTCTATGTATTTCTGTCTCTATGCATTCTGTCTCATTCTCTCTCTCACACTTTCTCTCTCTCTCTCTCTCTCTCTATCTATCTATATTTTTGTATCTATCTATCTATCTATCTATCTATCTATCTATCTATCTATCTATCTATCTATCTATCTATCGATCTATCTATCTATCTCATATCTCATCTCTTTTTTCTCTACATGTATATATTTGCTTGAGTGTGTGTGTGTCGGTGACGACAGTAATGAGGATGATGGTGATGATGATTGGGGGGATGGTGGTAGTAGGCATAATGAAGATGACAGCAACAACAATGACAATGATGATATCTGTGAGCTGATGGATATTCTCTTCTTTACTTGTTAACTAGAAATGACAAAGATATAATGCACCACCACCACCACCACCACCACCATCATTATCATCATCATCACTCTTTTAGCAATTTCTGTGTCTGAGACCATTGTCCAAATCCGATGCCACTGTGAAGTATCACCAGTCACATTTCATTGTCACCTTGTCAGTGAAACCAGACTTCAAGGGATCTAATCTGACCAATTCCTTTAGTTGTTAGAAATGGATTTCTTCTGATTCTGTTTCACATCCACAGAAGATCTTGGAGATCTCTATAAGAAATCATGGTCTAAATTGAATTACACTTTCATTAATGTTTTACTTACTTAAGTCCTTTGCTCTCAATCCATCAGAGGCCATCGATGACTTTTATTCAATGTTTCCAAATCTGAGATGTCTTTTCCTCTTCCAGGATTTGTTAGTTTTGAATTAGCATCAATATTTCTGCAACCTTGAAAGGTTGCAATCCAGCAGACTCATTAGCAAATCAGACAATAATGCTGAATGGCATTTCGTCCATCTTTTAGGTTCTGAGTTCAAATTCTGTTGATGTTGATTTTGCATTTAATCCTTTCAGGGTCAATAAAGTAAGTACCAGTCATATACTGGTGTCAATTTAAGCAACTTATCCCCTGAACCCCAAAACTGCTGGCCTTGAGCCAAAAATTGAAACCAAACTTTCTGCAACTTTGCTTTTTTTCTTCTTAGGTGCATTGACCGAATGTCATCCTATTTTTCCCTCTAGTAAGAGTTGGCTCATATTAGTCTAACCTCTGTCCTTTGACCTCTCCAAGCATGGGGAGACCCTACCAAGAGCTCTCACTCCTCTGGCACAGCTCTCAGGTTCGCTAAAGCTCACAATCCACCACAATGCAACAAGACCTGGGCCTTGTGGTTGCACATACACCCAATATTGAGAACTTCAAATATAGCCATGGCTGCGCTTGTTGATTTCCTTTACACTGTAGTATGGCCGATAACTTTGGAAAAACTGAATTCAGTTAAAGTTTCACCAAATATTGACATCTTTGGATATTGTAATTGTGAGTAAATCTAATTTGAAGGAAATCAGGTCAACCTTAATTTAATTCTGGATTCTGGCTGGTGAAGCTTGTGGCTTTAGTTTTTGTTGCTAAGTCAGACAGTTTATAGAATCATGGCAATGTCTACGATTATTTTGATATATTCATTATTTATGCCTCAAACTATTTTTTATTCACTTTCTCTCCATAACATTGTATACATGCATATTCATGCTTATTTACAAATTCACAGACACACACACAAACAGAGACTGCCTGACAGACGACAGACAGACAGATACATGCATGTACCACAGCATGGCTGCAGTCTAATGACTGAAATGAGTAAAAGATATCATCATCATCATCATCATCATCGTTTAACGTCTGCTTTCCATGCTAGCATGGGTTGGACGATTTGACTGAGGACTGGTGAAACCGGATGGCAACACCAGGCTCCAATCTAATTTGGCAGAGTTTCTACAGCTGGATGCCCTTCCTAACGCCAACCACTCAGAGAGTGTAGTGGGTGCTTTTACGTGTCACCCGCACGAAAACGGCCACGCTCGAAATGGTGTCTTTTATGTGCCACCCGCACAAGCCAGTCCAGGGGCACTGGCAACGATCTCGCTTGAAAATC
>NC_068993.1:2785958-2797840 GCF_001194135.2 Octopus bimaculoides
GCCTACCTCTTCCACGGGTTCCCTCAACTGTTAGGGTGTGGCACTTTTTCACACAGCTATCCTCATCCATTCTCACCACATGTCCATACCAGTGCAATCGTCTCTCTTGCACACCACAACTGATGCTTCTAATGTTCAGCTTTTCTCTCAAGATACTTACACTCTGACGGGTATTCACATTGACATTACACATCCAACGGAGCATACTGGCTTCATTCCTTGCGAGCTTACGTATGTCCTCAGCAGTTACAGGCCATGTTTCACTGTCATGTAGCATGGCTGTTCGTACGCATGCGTCATACAGTCTGCCTTTTACTCTGAGTGAGAGTCCCTTTGTCGCCAGCAGGGGTAAGAGCTCTCTAAACTTTGCCCAGGCTATTCTTATTCTATATATATATTATATATAAGGGTATTATTGTTAATAATTTACAATAACAGTGGCTAGCATGCATGAAAGAACCATAAAGGCAAAGTTATCAATTAATAATGAAGGGTACTACTTGTGGTAGCAGCATGCTAAAGATAACAGTCAAAACGACTCAAAACCACAGCAAAATCACCCTTGTTCAAGCTTGTGTACATGTGAAAACTGTGATTTTGAGTCATTTTGACTGCTATCTTTAGCATACTGGTGCAACAAGTAGTATCCTTCATTATTAATTGATATATTTCAGTATATATACATATGATGGACACTCCAGAGGAAGGCAACATACGAGAAACCAGCTTTTGCTGAATGACCTGCACAAAGGAAGTTGGTATTATTTATTCTCCATTACACATGTTTCATTTGCTACTAGGAATTACAAAGAATTATATGTTAGATGGACATGTAAGGAATTTCCTTTTCGAGATTCTTCTAACAGAAAATTAGAAACATTTTGCAGCTTCCCCTTTTGTTATACAATAACTGAAAATAATATTTCCAGAATTTTCAACTCTAATATGTACCTTGAATCACACAACACTGACAGAAACTGCATTATGTGTGTGTGTGTGTTTTGTAGCATTATACATCTATAAGAGATGTTAACTTGTAATGTGTTGCACAGTTCAGCAAGTTTTCAACGACGTACTGGTTTAAGTATGATATATAGATTGCTACTTTGGTCTAATACTGCTTCTGTCACTCATAACAAATATGTATGTGTGTGTGTATGTGTATAACTGTGTATTGTGTGTGAGACTGAAGTGTGTATGTATACATATGTGTACAAATATGTATGTTTGTACATATATATATATATATATATATATATATATATATATGTATATATACTCACATGCACACACATATATAAATATGTAAATTCCAATTACCTTGAGGCCATAATTAGTGATCTCATAGCAACCAATATATTGAGGAGTGTCTCCAATATATTCTTGGACAGAGACATCTTTAACAGGACTTCATGCTATTATAATGATGCCATTGCTAGAAAATGAAGAACAAAGAATAAAACCAGAAGCACTAAGAATGGAGTCTGTGTCCAAAGACAGAAAATAACAAGAAAAGTAATAATCAGAAACTGAACATATCATAAAAGATGAAGAGACAAAAATATACCTAAACATGAAAATAAGATGAGAATTAAGTGAAGAACCAAGATCCTGACAAATAAATATAAGAGAAAAACAGGAGCGGAAAATATAAGAAGTAAATTTGCGAATAGAAAAACTAAGAATGGAATTAAAACAATGCAATAAAAGCAAAGACAAAGAGAACAAAAGCTGAAGAGAATTACCAGAGATAAGCATAGAGAAATAGGACTTAAAAGTACAACATTGTTGAAAGATGAACAGTGACAAGAGTAAAAGAAGAAGAATTCACTTCAAAGAACAATAAATGAGAAAATAAATGCATTTTGGAATCATAAATATTTTAATTTTATGTTTTGTTTTCATTTTTTAACTCATTATTTTCATTATTTCCGTTGTTTTGTTGAACATATCTGAAACACGGCTACAGCAACTAATTCATGTATATACACTTAAAAGTTGTATATATAAATATATATGTTTCAATTTGTATATACACAAACACGCATCCATTTATACTTCATCATATAAATATACATACATTTAAATGCTGTATATACAAATATATACTTCAGTCTGTATAGATACAGATATACATATATTTATACGTCGTTCATACTTCATATGAACAAATATACACACATTTAAATGTTGTATATACAATTGTTCATTTCATTATGTGTATATACAAACATACATGCATTTAAACTTTATTCATACAAACACATATTTCTATCTGTGTATATACAAATATACATACATGTAAACTTTATATGTACAAGAAATGTGAATTAATGTAGACTTACCTTGTATTCAATATTTTCAAGAAATTGACGTCGTGAATTTCTTGAAAATAGGGTCATAACCCCAAAATATTGAATACAAGGGAAGTGTACATTAATTCTGTGATTTACCTTGCATTTATTTCGCATTATTTCGGCCTTACTCATGATCCTTTACACGATATATATATTTCTACCCTCATTAATAAATTTCATATATATATATATATATATATATATATACATATATAAATATAGAATAGTGGTACAACAGTGCACCAGTATATATATATATGTTTGTATGTATGTATATGCATATTTGTGTATGTGCTTGTTTAAGTGGGGGATGTATATATGTATGTGTGTGTATATACATGCATCTATGTCAATGTGTGTTTATGTCTCATTAAAGCTGAATATACATATAGTGTGCTATGTAGATTGAGGTATGAGTGATGGAGTGATGGCAGCTCACCTATTTATCAAATAAATAACACTTCACAAAGATGTACACACACACACACACTTGCAGTTCACAAGCACACACATGCATTAACTTGGGAGGAAAGTGTATATATAATCTACTGCAGTCTCATTTATAAAACTAAGGAAAAAAATATCATCAAAAGACAAAACAATGTTTTTAAAACAGAAAGTCATGCTTTTTTATAACAACTGCATTTACTTCACAAACAAAACAATTTTTATTTATTTTACCTTTTATCTTTATTGTTTTTTTTTTATTTATTTACTTATTTGGTAGGCACAGAAGAAGAGGAAAATCTGTAAAAATTCTCTCAGTTTAGTTATCTTAAAGAAATATTTTTCAGACAAATCAATATAGAAGATAGACAGGATTCTCTGCGTCTGTTGCAAACAGTTGTAAAATCACATCAGCGCCATGTCATCTATTTGTTTTGATTTAACAATATCTATCACATCTAGCAATCATTTCATGCTCCGTCAATTTAGTTTTTACACCCATAGACATTTGTCTTTCGATTCCAGCTAATGTGAAGACATATTGCTGTGTTTACCATTCCTAATTTCTAAATCCTTTTACGTTGCCATCTCCATGTAATTAGAAGTAAAAGAATGTCACAACTCATTGGTGATTGAATAAATTTAGAAATATTCGTTGGTGATAGAACATCATCTTCTAAATACAAAATTGTATATTCCTATAATAGACATATATTTAGTTTGGCGTACTGAATTGACAAACAAAGTTTATGTGATTTTTAAGCCTGGATTAATAGATAATCCCAGTAAGCTGCTGCTTAAGGTTTTAGACGAAGGTGGACCACAAGTGATGTGGAATAAATATAAAAAAATATAAAAAAGCATATATTTTAATATTCCATGATAAGGCAATAAACTGGTAGAATTGTGAAATGCCTGGTAGCATTCCATGATTTCTTGAGTTCAAATTTCACCAAGGTCGAATTTGCCTTTCATTCTTTTGGGGTTGATAAAAGAAGTACCAGTTGAACACTGGGGTCAATGTAATTGACTTGCGTCCCCCCCCTCCACCTCTACTCAAATGGCTGGCCTTGTGTCAAAATTTGAAAACAATATTCCACTCATGCAGTTAAAATGGTTTAGCTAATGTTTAAAACATATAAATTATCTGCTTTCTACAAATCTGTGAAAGTCTATGTAAGAATAATAAAAAAATAAAGAAGGGAACTTGAGATTCTGCTAGCTGTGACAATATTTCATGAATGTAGAGGGGCGAGCTGGCAGAATCGTTAGCATGCTAGGCAAAATGCTTAGCGGTATTTCGTCTGCCATTACGTTCTGAGTTCAAATTTGACTTTGCCTTTCATCATTTGTGGGGTCGATTAAATAAGTACCAGTCATGCACTGGGGTTGATGTAATCAACTTAATCCCTTTGTCTGTCCTTGATTGTCTCCTCTATGTTTAGCTCCCTGTGGACAATAAAGAAATGGCTATTTCTTGAATGTGCAAGAAACACCTTGAAACAAACACCTTGATATGAATCTGTAAGAAGCAAAATTAACCAGTATGGCAGAATTCTTAGGTTGATTCAAAATCTGACTGAGCATAGAAGTATCTCCTCAATGAAAGAAGTTCAACTAATAGATTTATTGGCGTAAAGTTCCTCACCTATCTATGCCAACAGATGAGCTCTCTTCTAACACATTTTAACAGTTGTTATAGAGATCCCCCCCTACTTCTCAGACTCTTGGCACCCCCTTCATTCAGATGCTCCAGCTTGCTTTGAATTTCTTTTTGTCACCTTTCTTTTGTTCTCTACCCCTATTGTACCTTCACGGAGATTATGTACTAAGGGAAATTACTTGAGCAAACTGTATAAAGGCTTAATTACACATAATTATATACGATGGTCTGTTCCAGTGCACCTCCCTTGCTATCTATATAAAAGATTTTCCTACCTTGAACCTAAACAAAATACAACAATTATATTTGACTTTGAATTCCAAGATCTTTGCTGGATTTTTTTCACTAAACTTTAATTAGTGCAAATCTTTTCGTTGATTTTAATTTGTTTTCTCTTTTTTGTCTTTTAATAATGTTTACTTAAGTTTCTTAAAGTGTTCTTTGCTGATGGTCTTTTTTTATTGTTATTATCTATTTTATTTTAACTAAATGGGTTACCAAAATATTTCTCGTCTGGTGGGCTTTTATACGCCATGTTAAGCAATGTTTGTCCAATCATTTCATCAATAAGATAGTTAATTGGCCTTTCGTAAAGCAAGAATTTATTCTGACAAACAGATGATCTTCAACTGTTGGTTTTTTTTTTATTCAATTACCTCTCCACACACTACCCCTTCCTCAACACACAAAAATATATTATTAGCAAATTGAATTTTAAATCTTATTTCTCAATCTCTCTTCTTTTCTCTTCTTAACTTTCTTTAATTCTCTCTCTCTCTCTCTCACTCTTTCTCTCTCTCTCTATTTTACAGACTCTTTCTATTTCTATTCTTGCCACTTTCTCTTTGCCTCAATGAATTTCCTTCATTCTATTCCTTGTTCTTATCACAATCTTTTCTCTTATTTCCCCCTCAGCCCTTCCCCATTTTCTCTCCTATATTTATCTCTTTCCATTATAAACCTCTCTCTCCTCCCCTTCTTTCTCTGTCTTCAATAGCTTCATTCCTCTTCCTCCTCTTTCTCTCTCTCTTTCTTTTGCTTTCTATCTTACTTTTTTCTTTTTCCATTTTATTTCTCTCTTTATCCCTCTTAACTTCTCTCTTTATTATGTTTATTTTCTTCACACTCTTTTTTACTCTCTCTCTCTCTCTCTCTCTCTCTCTCTCTCTCTCCTTCCCCTCTTCCCACTCCCCTATTAACCATAGTTGCGTTTCCAGTCTTGTTCCAACCTGACATCAAAAGTGTCCAACATCGAAGACTAACACAAGTAGAAATATTTATTTTTAGTTAAGGTTGTCTGAAGTCATTTTAAAAATCTGTGTTTTTTTTTTACCTTAAGTGGACAACCCAACGAGACTCTAAGATTCCGACTGATTTTGTTTTCTCTGGCCAGCTTCGTTAGTTCTTTGTCAGAAAGTTCTCAATATGATGTATCAATAGCCAGATTCTTTCTCTTGATTGAAGATGTGCTTCATCTTTATCAGAAACATGGCAGTTTAACTGTGGTCATTCACTTAGATGGGAAGAGTCTTCAGAAGGTTTAATCACTTTATGAAACAATCCATAAAGATGAAGCTTTTACTAGGGTCCTGTTAAACTCCCAGAAATTATGGAACATCTCTTTCGATTTTAATAAAGTCCCACAATATTGATTTATACATTCCAGGTTACTTGAACATTTGATAGGAATCAACAAAACACATAAACATGTTTTTGTTAAGGCCCCAATAAACTCCCAAAAACTATGGAATAGCATCAACCCCAGTGCTCTACTGGTGCTTATCATATTGACGATGAAAAGCAAAGTTGACCTCGGTAGAATTTGAACCCAGAATGTAAAGACAGATGAAATGTAGCTAAGCATTTTCCCCAGCATCCTAACAGTTCTGCCTAACAGTTCAGCCATTTATCTGTGCTAACATTTCACAACCTCAATGCATTCCAAGGTAAGCAATTTATCAATTATCTTACCTGGATCACTGCTAGATGGCAGATCAAAATTACAGTTTCTGCTTTGAAGAACAACTAACCACTTCCACTACTACCACGGCATTTTCATTCCTTAAATATTTACCAAATAACCTGAGAAACATACACATTTGAACCTTTTGCCTCTGCTCTGGTAGCAAATGACTTTAGGGCTTTACTACCCCACCCACGCACCCCTGCCATCTTGCAACTGTTTGAGCATCTCTGTTGTTCCTGTTGTTCCAGATTTCGTCTTTTTTTTCTGTGATAAATGGCAACATTTTAATGGTTAATGGAAGCAAAATGAAAACAGTGATGACCATAAAACCGTTAATACTAATGGCAACGATCGAAGTGAACTGTTGAATCATTCGGGATGGACTGCAGGCTGGACTTCAATTGGAATTGCAATGGGTTACCTACTCCTATACCCCTGTCATTTCTGCTGATTACATGACCAGGTGACCAATTAAAAATAATTTGCATGGCATTTTTGATTCCTTTTTTATTGAACTTGGGGACATTAGCACTTCCTAGGTTCCGTCTAAATCTGCTGAATCACTTCTAATCTCAAGGGCCCACCTAACTCTATACTGCCGATGTCTCATTTAAACAAGAAAAAAAAAACACTGTTTACAAAATGGGATTCAACCCCCAACAGACGAAATATCATAATAATAATAATAATAATAATAATAATAATAATAATGATGATGATGATGATGATGATGATAACAACAACAACAAATAGAAACATAATAAGAACAGAAATATAACAATAATGATGATGATGATGATAGCAACAACAATAACAATAATGATGATGATGTTGATGATGATGATGATAATAATAATAGTAATAGTAATAGTAATAATAATAATAATAATAATAATAATAATAATAATAATAATAATGATAATAATAAAGATAATAATACTAATAATGACCAAACAATTTCCGAGATCAAAGAAACTGGAAGGATAAAGTGATTTTTATTTTACGTCCTTGCCAAAGCTGAAAGTGTTGTTTCAAATAAACGAATAATATTCCATTAAAACCATTCTAAAAGGGACCAATTCTAATAAAACAGGCAACTCACAAGATTTGATTATTTATTGCAATTTACATTATTTTATTTGTTTGTTTGTATTTGTTGACTGTGTTATATTTTTCCAGCAATTTTACGTTTCCACAGAACCACTACTAAATTCACCTCTGTCTTCCAGACACATGTGTGACGTTGTGTTTTGGGATCGTAGGAGTCTGTTTGCAAAGTACATTAGCCATGTTTTGTTATGGGATTTGAAGTTTGCTTTCTGTTTTTTCAGGGAATTTTTGCTTTGGTTTTTCAAGTGTTATTTTAATGTTCTGTCTGTTAAGTGGAGTATATACAATATGAGTTGTGTTGTTTTGATGGTTGTTATTTGTGCTTCGTATGTGTTGTATGAATGATGTTGCATGATTCAGCGTCTGACAGTGACTGTGAAGTGTGTGTGGGTGGTGAGATGTTAATTAGTGTTGACTATTGAGCGTGGGAGTTGCTGCTGATGTAGCATTGGCCAAGGGTTACGTAAGAACACGTGTTATAATACTTTACTATATCTTCTCTCTTTTACTTGTTTCAGTCATTAGACTGTGGCCATGCTGGGGCAACACCTCGAAGAATTTTAGTTGTGCAAATCGACCTCTGTACTTTTTTTTTAAAACCCTGGTATTTTATGAATCTCTTTTGCCAAACTTCTAAGTTACAGGGATATAAATGTACCAACACTAGTTGTTAAGTAGTGGTGTGGAACAAATGCAGACACGCACACACATAAATATATATGAGAAGCTTCTTTTAGTTTCCATCTACCAAATCCCCTAACAAGGCTTTCATTGTCGTGAGGCTATATTAGAAGACAATTACCCAAGGACCCACGCAGTGGGACTGAAACAAGAACCTCATGGTTGAGAGGCAGACTGTTGTATTTCATGTTGAAGATATAGTTTGTGCATATTAATCCCATGTAATACATAAAATTGGTGTTAGTTGTACACATTGTGGTCCTTATTAAATCAATTCCCATGTTTCTTTTTATTAAGTTTTTATTAATCTTATAACATTTATTGTAGATTTTATGGATGGTTATAATTTATTATTATTATTATTATTATTATTATTATTATTATTATTATTATTATTATTATTATTATTATTATTATTATTATTATTATTATATGTTTGACTTTTGCTTTGTATTTGTACAAGTTGACTCCAAGTCTCACCTATTATTATTATTACCACCACCACCACCACTACCATCACCATCACCATCATCATCATCTTCATTATCATCAATGTAGCTGTTGTTGCTGTTGTCATTGTTGCCACTGTTGTTCCTCTCTATCCATTTTTTCACTGTTGTTCATTTCAAAATTAAAGTTTGCTAACAGGAAGGAGAGGATCTAAACAGGAACTTGCTTTAAAAATTCAAGAGAGAAATAAAAACACAACATTGCTTAATATTACCTCCCTGCTGACATTTTTACAATTGCTGCAACAACTGATAACAATAATGATGATGAATATGATGCTGATGATGACAATAATAAAAAAATTGCAAAGAGACCAACAAACTGGATGACAACATGGATACTGAATCAGTGATCTGTAAAGAAAGGAGGGGAAACAAATTCAATACTGATTCCCGGGAGCAATATTAATAAAGCTGGTAGTTATTGTTGCTGGTACTTGGATCCACAGGTACAACTAATAATTATTTTATATCTTCCTTGTTGTGATTCTTCACAGACTGTAATGTTTTGCTATGACAAATAACAGTGTGTGACAACCAGAGCAAAGATACATATAAAAGGGGCCTGCAAATGGAAAGATTTTTCCACAATCTATAATCATCCAGGAGCAATTATATACATTCAGAAACAAACAAATTGCCTGCCAGCCCAGCATTTAGAAACCAGGCTGCGGTGGGAATTTGATGGAACCATGTAAGGAAATACATGTTATGTGAACGTCACATGTGGTGGCCTCTCAAAAGATTAAACTCCAACACAAAGACTTACATTCTTCTGCTGACAGTGTCCGTCACAATAAGAGGAAAACTACAAAGACTTTATTGGTTAAAGAACAATAGCTAAGAATATTTAACAATATTTAACAATATTTAACAATATTTAACGATATTTAACAATATTTAACAATATTTAATGATATAAAAGGTTTACTGCAAGGGATATATTACTGGTGCATTGGATATATATATATATATATATATATATATATATATATGTACTTCCCTATACTTTCACTGCTATCACCTCAGCTAACAACTTCCTCCCTCCATCCTTTTCTCTCGTTCTCTACCTGTCTTGCCTGCCACAATCACAACGGTAACATACAACTAAAATTCTTTATTTTCACAAGCAAAATCTGTAGAACTTCCATGGGTTTTGCCCAGAACCTCAGTAATACAAGACAATAAAAGATTTTCTGTATAATCATACAAATATACCATAAATATAAGATAGGATAAGTACATATGACAGTGTAATACCAATGTTATCACCTGATGACATTGATATATGAAAACAGCAACCACAACAGCAGCCCCTGATAGAACTGATAATATATCAATACCATCAGATGATCTCTAAGTATATCAGATCTATAATTTCTTTACATTGTGACAATCAAAAATAAAAGGTGTCAAATTTGATCTGATGTAAAGGATATTTATATTAAAATTGTTGGTGTATTTATTTGAATGCATTTATATGTATTTATGAATATTTGTATATGCATTTCTGTTTGTGTATGTGTATATACAGGAGTGCATGTACATGAATGTATGTGAATGTGCACACGTGTGTATGTGTGTTTGCAGGTATTTTTGTATGACTATCTGACTGTCTTGTTTATTGTTATCATGATATCTGTATGTACACAGATATATGTGTATGTCTATATACAGATGTAACTTGATATTAAATAAATAATTGCAGATTAAATTATTAAACTGTTTCCAACGTATTCTTTCTTCAGTAAATATGTGTGTGTGTATGTATGTCTATCTATCTATCTATATATCTAGATAGATAGATATACATACACATATTTACTGAAGAAAGAATACGTTGGAAACAGAAACAGTTTAATAATAATAATAATAATAATAATATATATATATATATATATATATATATATATATATATATATATATATATATATATATAGTTAAAAAAAACAATAACAAAAAAACAAAAAAAACAACAAAGTGAGGACGTGATATGGATAGTATTATTGGACGCTCAGGAAAGGAAAGAGAGAGTGTATGACGTTTCGGGCGTAGCCCTTCGTCGGAAAGATGGAAAGTTCGGAGAATGGAAGAACGGAGAAAGAGGAAAATGGTACCGATGCCCACGAGGTTATGTATGTATGTATGTATGTATATATATATAAATCAGTAACAAGTTTTTTTTCTGCAATATTTGGATAGTTTATCCTGTTCATGCTATTGTATTAGCGTTATCCTGCATTTGAGAATAAATTATTTCTGCATCTTTCAATATTTCTCAACACTTCTAAAGCAAACTTTACTTGTTACAACTTCCTCCCTCCATCCATTTGAATGTGAGAGATCTAAGTACAGGCAATTTATGTCAGATGGGGCTAAATTCAATAGTTTGCATAGAAGGAAGAGAAAACACGATAACCAATCCAAAAATAAAAAGGATTTTTAAAAAATCGAAAAACTATCAAATTGATTATGGCTGGGACAAAATAATTTACTCAAAGTTGCATCTCTCAGTTTCCAGCATGGCTTCAAGATGGCTACCCTCGGAAAATTGTGCATTCATTCTTCACTGTGTCTTTGGGAAGATCTTCAAACGCCTCCTCTATCTGTGCCATCAGCTTAGCCTTCGTGTTGCAGGTTGGTGTCTTTTGCATCTGCTCCCTACTCATAGTCATTCATGGGATTACATTTGAAGAGAATTAGGGGTCAGAAATTTTAAGCTGTTGAAGTTGTAGTGATTCTCTGATATGATTCTTTTCAAAAGTATGCCAAGGAGCTGAATCCTGCTACCACACATATGGCCTCTTCAGCAGCAACCCTCTTCAACTAAATATTCACCACAACATCACGTAGTTGTTAACTGAGCCAAGAGCTCTGTTCAAAGATGTGGGTTGGAATGATATCACCCTCACTGGAGACATATCCAAAGACCATCTGAGTTTGGGAAAAATTGTTTTTCTTGATGTCCATGTTATACCATTTCTTGATGTCCATGTTATACCATTTCTTGATGTCCTTGTTATACCATTTCTTGATGTCCATGTTATACCATTTCTTGATGTCCTTGTTATACCATTTCTTGATGTCCTTGTTATACCATTTCTTGATGTCCTTGTTATACCATTTCTTGATGTCCATGTTATACCAT
>NC_068993.1:2799920-2800923 GCF_001194135.2 Octopus bimaculoides
TCCCTGTAGTAGATAAAATTAGGTATATATGAACTGCGGAAATTTTAAATATTTCCATACGAGTATGTGAATCAGAACATGTGTGTATGTGTGTCTGTGTGTGTATTTTGTGTATATATATATATATATATATATATATATATTTATATATATATATATACATATATACATATATATTTATTCATGTATATGTACATTTATTTGTTATATACAGAAGAAACTGCATTAGATTAAAATAGCCATCTATGTATCATACATAATGTAAACATATCGCAAGAAAACAAATTCAATGTGGTATTCATTCGAAAATAGTATTTCTTCTGGAGGTGCTGTGTTTAAAAAAACGTGTTATATCTTTTTAGACACATGTAAATACATGTAGCTATTCTCTTCACACACAGAAATATAAAGGAACTTGCCTTGACACATTGCACACTTTACTGAGAGCTCATCAGGGGAAAACTACTATTGTTCCTCTACTGGAGTATGTGTGTATCACAATGTGTTGCCCCCTCATCTGGCACAGCAACATGAATTGGGGATTTTGGCTGGGTTCATGACAAAAGTTTTGGAAGAGGGTGAGAAGGGAGAGACTAACGGACATGTAATTTGGGAAACGGGTAATAAGGGGCAGAAAGGAACATGAGGAAATAAACATAGAGAGAATAAAACAAAAAAGCTTGTGGATTTACCAAAAAAAAAAACAGGGAATAAAACAAAAAAAGCTTGTGGATTTATCAGTCAACACCACTAAAGTGAACAAGGGCACTAATCAGTGCCAGTGTTGGTAGAAATAAGAGTCAAAACAACTCAATAGCCACAAAAGCACTATCTTAATGAGCTGAGAAGGGAGACAATCTCCCTATGGTCGCAGATAAGGCCAGGTCACTGATGATATCACCCTATTTCTGCTGTTAGGTTGTAAAATTGTCAATTAGCCAACCATATTATGTATATTTATACATGTATATGTATATATATATATATATATATATATATATAT
>NC_068993.1:2801155-2803881 GCF_001194135.2 Octopus bimaculoides
AGAGAGAGAGAGAGAGAGAGAGAGAGAGATATGTTCATATATATATATATATACGTATACATGTGTCTGCTCACTTCAATACACATACAAACAGACGCAGAGGCAAGAACACAGAAGCATACATTTTAGAAAAGAATGCAGCTGTGTTGTGTATTTTACTGAAGCTATTTGAATAAAAAATGAAGCTCTACATAAGAGATGTTCTCCTTTAAAAATACATATTCCAAGATAAGCATTTTTATAAACGGCAATGGTGGGCACTGCTGACAGAGTTTCTAGTTTCTTAGTACTTTTGTCTTTGATGGATGGTGTTCTGGGATAAATTAAAGTATGAATAATATAAATCACGTATCTATAGATTTACGTGCAGATGCATACATATATAATACAGACCTATACATACACGTATACAGAGATATATATACATATATGAATGTATGTAAGTGTGTATATTATGTGTTATCTAAACGCAGGCAAGGTTGTGTTGTTAGAAGGCTGACTTTGTGACAACAAGCTTCTGGGTTTAGTTCTATGGTGTAGCACTTTGGAAGAGTGTCTTCTTTGATAGCCCCTAACTGAACAATGCTTTGTGAATGAATGTCATTGATAGAAACACACACACACAACACACACCAAACACATTTACATATAAGTATATGTATATATATTTACGTACATATGGATATATATATATATATACTTATACATATGTTGTTGTGTTTGGAGGGAGTCATTCATTTTAGTGCTTTATTATTTAACACACGCACTGGTTAAGTTTCCACTCATTTACTTATTAATTTTTCCTAACCTTCTTTCAGAGACATTTCTTTTGAAATAATAAACATCACATTATTATTTATAGAACGTTTATAAATGTTTATTATTTAACAACTTTTAACATCGCTTAATATTTATTTGAAATAATCTGGAATCAAGAATGCCAGAAAATTGATGATGCAGTGGTAAGAAGTTTTAAAAAGAGCTGAGCAGCAGATCTTCAGAGAAGAAACCTTCCTCAGACAGCAAATGCTTCGGACCTTAACTTCTTACACTCTAAGGGGGGCTGGGCTGCATCGAAATCCTGATTCCTGAGTGTCCTTCTGCTGACAATTTTTTTGCCTCTGGAATATCGCAGACTTGTCCATTTAAACCACCAAATAATTTTCTACACTGAGTGAAAAAATTACTTGACTTTGTTGTTCAGTTCTCCATACACTTCTCTCTCTCTCTCTCTCTCTCTCTCTCTCTCTCTCCCATCATCTGAGTCAAGTGTTTGAGCAAATTCTTTGCTTCTTTTCTTCTTTTTAGTAATAACCCTTCCGCATCATACGCCCTGACAGCTCTACCTCTTGAGTATTCTACGACATGGTCGCAGGTTTTGGAATCGTGGGCAGAATGCCAACACTAAATAGTTTTTAGTCTTCCCACTACATGACCAAAGCAGTTCAGTTTCTTTCTTGATATTAGTTGCTAATGATGCATATCATATAACAAACCATGACATATATGTTCTTCATTTTAAATAAAGACCAAACCATTTGAAACGTTGTGTTTACAAAGAAAACATGAAGTTCAGACAGTTATTTTTTTTTCACTATTTCCATTATGACTAATTCTAACAAATCTCATATATCAAAGAATACAAGATTTAATACGTTTACTTACTTTTTAGTGAATATTTTGAAAGCAATGTGAAATCATCATTTACAAATATAACGAAGATACACATCTGTATTTATTTAATGCTTTATATGTGTGTTTGTGTGCGTGTGTAATGGGTATGTGAGTGTGTGTATAAACACACACACACACACACACACACACACACACATCTTCAGTAGTTTGTTTTAAATAAACTTTGAATTTAAAACGTTTGAGGGAAGAACGTCATGTTTAAAGTAGAGATATTCCAAGTCTTGATATACTTTCCACAATCAATAATCCAATTCTTTGGAGAGCACATTTCGATCTAGATGAAATTCTTAATCTCAGTCAAGCTAAATATTCGATAAATAACTTGCAGCACATTATATATTAGCAAGTTCTATAAATAAAGATTTTTCTGCCCCACCATTTCTTCTCCCCTGGATGAAAATGAAGACCATACGCAGGTGATTTCAGCAAAGGTTTACATAACACACAAATACCAGAGGAACAAAATTCTGACTTCAGAAGAGAGTTCAGATGTTAGTCTTCAAAGCTAAAGACCACTTGATATGCTGATAATATCTAACGTATTGAAGAGATTCAAACTTCTTAATACCACCGAGACATTAAGTGGAAGCTAGCAAACCGACCACCGTTTTATTTGGTCAGTTAAAAGAGGTTTTTCCTTCTAATCCGAAGATAGTGAAATGTAATAATATTCTTGTGGGAATTCTGGTGTGATATCCTCTGAGTGCTATCTGCAAAGATGCTTCAGTTTAGTGGGATTAAATATGTCAGAGCTTTTAATTTCTTCCAAGACATGATAACACAATATCACGATATTTTCTTTATGTGAAATGGGGAATATATTCATTGATTACACTTGCTCGATGTTATATGGAGTATACGTATGTGTATACCTGTCTACGTGTGTGAATATGTTTTTGTGTATGCATGTTTGTATATGGGGATGTAGATACATGTATGATTATGTGTGTGTGTACACACACACACACACACACACACACATATGTATTTATTTATATATAGTTATATATATAAATCTGTGTGTGTGTGTG
>NC_068993.1:2803973-2804973 GCF_001194135.2 Octopus bimaculoides
GAGAGAGAGAGAGAGAGAGAGAGAGAGAGAGAGAGAGAGAGAGAGAGAGAGTGTGTGTGTGTGTGTATCTGTTCTGCAGTTAATCAATGATATTAAGCACCCAATTTTTATACCGTGTTCAATACATTACATTAACTGAAGGCCTTTCTAATGTATGAACACACACACATGCACGCGCGCGCACACGCACACTCACACCCACACCCACACGCACACAGACATGTGCACGCACACGTATGTATGTATCTATGTATGGATGTATGTATTTCAGTGATGTCAGCTTATTTAAAATTTGAGGTGATGGCTGGTAATGCGACTTAAATATATGAATTACTGCATTATTCTAAACTTTACTTTAGGGACCTCTGACATCCCTCCTACATTTCCCATAGCCATCCAACTTTGGGTTTGGCACCAAGCCAACCCTCTCTACACTACACCAACAAAACACCACTATTCGTTTTTACCACTATTTTTCTTGATCGTTAACCACCCCTATTCTAGGACCATCTCAAGCAGTTCTTAATAGTAGATTCAAATATTCAAGCTAGATTGCTGGGCTTTATCTTACACCTTGAATGAACCACCATTGGTTGTACTTTATGGATGCCAATCAAGAATGTATGATAAACACTAGACTCCACAAATATATCGAGTTGTTTTTCAAATCCCAGAACAGTCAATTTCCCTCAAATAACCACTCATACCCTAAACGCTTGATTGAATGGTCCTAAGAATACATTACGATCCACCCAATTATTATCCTTGTATTTTTTCATATTAGGGATTACATACTCCAATCTGTCCTTCATATATTATGAGTGTATGCATCGTGATTTGAGGGAGATTGTCTGTTCTAGCATTTGGATCAACCACACGACACATGCCAACAGCAAAAACATATATGTACGTGTTTACTGTACTGATACACATATCTATCTATCTATCTGTCTGTCTGTCTATAAATTTATATATATATATATATATATATATATATATA
>NC_068993.1:2805277-2808738 GCF_001194135.2 Octopus bimaculoides
TATATATATATATATATATATATATATATATATATATATGCCCACTTCATGCAGATAAAATAGTAAGGGTTTTATTGGTTTATTTTATATCCTTTTTACATGAAGCATGTCGAGTTTGAGACAAGCAAATAAATAACAATTTTCAGTTTCTCTTTCCCTGCCAAATATGCGATTTTTTGCTGCTTTAGTTATATTTTTTTATATATATAAATCTTTAATGAGGGAAACGGATAAAAAGTAACTATGATGGACGATTCTCTGTGACCTGTAGGTTTAGAATCCACTTTGAAATTGGCACTGTATTCGTACAATTCCAACCCTTCTGAAAGTGTTAGCAGCAAATAAAAATTCATGAAGATAAACATTTGGCTCAATATCTGCAACTGTTTGAATTCAATATGTTTTCTGTTTTTCAACACGGCCGCTTCATCACTTAGACTTCGTTGACACTGCTCTGCCAACAACCCAACTACACCGTCGCTTCTCTCCCAATAACACTTCATCCATCATTTCTCTGTCTTTCTTCTTACAAAAGCTAGCACAACAATCCATTATCTATTTTATTTTTTCCCCTTTTCCCAATATATAATGCCGGCTTCTCTATATTCTATAATCTGTATTTACAGTAAAATTCGCTCACATCATCATCCACTACACCATTCTAGTTCCATACCCAATACACACACATTCTCTCTCTCTCTCTATCATCCATACGCAAACACTTACCAATTCTCTAGCTTTATCCTCGTCTCCCATTTATTCTTCTATTCTTCAGCTCACCAAATACCTCTCTGATTTACGTCATCTTTGACATCCTTCTCGTCAACGGTACCATTGAAAAAAAGTCCATTTCGTATTCTTTAGAAACATTTTAATGCCATCCTACGCTAACAACACTCAACCAAATACATCTTCCACCTTAACTATCACACTTTCATTCTTTCTGTGCGTATATTTATTGACTATATATATTATATATACATTCGTTTATGTGAAAATGTATGCCTCAATAAATCAGCAATAACATAGACTTATACATACTTACACCTCTCTGTGTGTGCATGTGTATGCGTAGATACACATAATATCCCACCCACAAATATATGTACGTATATGTGTGTTTTTGTGTGTGTATTCTGCGTGTTTCTATATCCGTACGCAAAGATGTTCATAAACATATGCACGTATATACATGCATACATACATGTGTGGTTAAATGCATTTGTATGAGTGTGTATGTATGTATGTGTGTGTCTATGTATGGTGTATTTGACAGTAGTCCCAAATGGTAAGCAGTACTTGTTTCTTAGAAAGTCACTCCCAGCAGGGCGGCAATCGGCCAGCAATAATGCGTGATTCATGCATCCGCTTCATCGGGAGTTGCAAAAGAAAAGGCTAAAAGAAATCTGAGAAAAAAAACTACCAAAAGAATCATAAAACGATCAACAGAAGTTTTACATCATATTTATCTTTGAAACAAAAAGGGAAATGGTTATATGAAACGGTTGTTTGATAAAAGACATTTTTTTTTACAGAAGTGGGGCACTGTGACAGTTAAAGGATGACCATTAGAAGAAAGGCCAGTCACTCGACGAGTAACCTCAAGAGGAGTCACACTAAAAACGTGATAGAAAAGTAGCCATCTAAGAAGCAGTGTACCGGCAACGAAAGAAAGTTGAAGTTGCCAAAACAGGATCAATCATTTAAATATAATGTGCTTTTTCTCTGCTGGACACATATTACATTGCAGATTTGTCTGTCTGCATATACCTCTGTATGTGCACTGTCCTTACGTGTGTATGCTAAAATACATTTTTCATAGATCTGTTAGGTTTCCAAATGTAAACCAAAGCAGATAACTGGTACCTCGTTGTGAAACATCTATATTGTGTGTGCGTGCATGTGTGTGTGTGTGTGTGTGTGCGTGCGCGTGCGCGCGCGTTCATGTATGTATGTGTGTATAAAACAGGGTAATTATTTTGGTGTTTTATGAGGAGCTAAGATGGAGTTGGATTTGCTGATCACGTGCGCTTTTTTTATTTTGATACACTCCATTAAATCTGGAATGTATAGAGACGACGGCATAGTAATCCCATACAATCTAAAAGGTCACATTATAATCAGACATGCTGGCATGGGTTGGACGGTTAAACTGGGGGCTGGGAAGTCAGGAGCCTGCACCAGGCTCCGTTTTAATCTGGCAGTGTTTCTACAGCTGGATGCCCTTCCTAACACCAACCACTCCGAGGGTGTAGTGGGTGCTTTTTACGTGCCACTTGCACAGAGGCTGTCAATGACCACGACCAGTTGGTGCTTTTTATGTGCCACCGGCACAGAAGGTAGTCAAGGCAGCGCTGGCATCAGCCACGTTCGGATGGCGCTTTTTACATGCTGTATGCATGCATGTATTCATGCATGTATGAATGAATATATGAATGTATGCATGTCTGTATTATCTTATGTGTATTGAAATAGTTACATAATCACATCTACAATTCCATTCTCGAATCCCTCTTGCAATGTTCCCAAAAGCTCCCATTGCAGACCATACTAGTTCACAATTCCCATCATTCCCTTTTCCCTCTCACTATTTCCCTTCCTCCTTTCTCTGCATTTTCCCATTCCTACCACCTCCAGTCTCTTACATCCTTCCATCTCATTTACGTCTCCTACCTGCTCTTCTTCCTGCCCTACTCCATGGGACCATTCCATTTGCTTCCACTAACTACCATTATCTCTAGAACTGTCTATACCAGCAACTGTCTATAAAACGGTATCAGCACCACATTTCGATACGACATACGGCAATTTCGCTGAGTCTTGCCTGCTTGCAGCATGTCCGTATGTGTATATGTGTGTGACTGCATGTGTGTGTGTTTACAAGCTTCTGTGTTTGTGTGCATACGTATTTGAGTGTGACCACATGTGTCTGTCTGTGCATTAGCTTCAATGTGTGTATGTGTGCATATATATATATATATATATATATATATATATATATATATGCACCGCTGTACATATTTAGAGTTGCATATATACATACACTTCTGATGTTATATACATAAGTATATATTGGTGAGTATAATTGTTGTTGGAGTGTTTGTAATTCTATCTATGCATGTGTTTCATGTTTCTACTTCTCCTCCTACTCCATTTCGTCGTCGTCTTCGCCATCATCCTCATCATCACAATCACCATCATCATCATCAGCATCATCATCATCATCATCATCATCATCATCATCATCATCATCGTCATCATCATCGTCATCATCATTCTTGTATCTCCTCCGGTTTTCTGAAAGTGCATATGTGTGTGAACATACATGCATGTGTGCGTGCGTGTGTGTGTGTGTGTGTGTGTGTATGTGTATGTGAGTGTGTTCAAGCAATTTATTTAGGCTAAGCATGTAGGAACGACCATACTGCATAAATTATATATATATATATATATATATATAT
>NC_068993.1:2809922-2811957 GCF_001194135.2 Octopus bimaculoides
TATATATATATATATATATATATATATATATATATATCATACCAGTCGGTTGTATATATATCTTTATCTGCGTACTTTTATGAGTCTGGTCGAGCCTGAGCTGGGGCATATGAAACAGTTAGATATGCTTATGTTTTATTATGGTTTTATGACTATGTAGAAGTGTGTGTATATGTGTTGATATACATGTATGTGTATGTGGGTTTATGTATACATTTGTGTGTGGTGTGTGCATTTGTGTGTATTTGTGTGTGAGTCCGGATGCGATTTTGTATTTGATTAATAATTGCTTCAACGGACATATGTGCGTGCGTTTGTAATGACGTGTGTATACTTACCTCAATACATATACATACACACACACGCAAGCACACACATATGTATATGTACATATATGTGTGTGTATTTGTGTGTGTCTGTGTATGTATGTGTGTGTGTCGAAAGAGAGTTTGTTAAAGTTACTCCGTGAGTGTGAGTACCTAATTGTGTGTTTGTGTGTGATTGCATCTATTTAATGAAATGATGGCAAGAAATGATTTGGTCGTTAATTTTAGGAGGATATATTGACTGCAAACTTTTGGAGAACAGACTGGTTAGGAAGTCATAACTTCCAAATATGTCTGGCAGAATTCTTCACACACATACGCACACACACACACACGTACACATGCATGCACACACAGGCACATGCACACAAGCACACACACACACACAGAGGCACACACACATGCACATGCAAACACAGACACACATACAAGCACACAAACACACTCATACAAATGAATGCATACATATACACAGATATATATACATACATACATATATATATATATATATATATATATATATATATATACACACATACATATATAAATATATATATATGCGTGTGTGTGTGAATGTATGTATGTATATAGCTATACACATAAGCCAAGCATAAACATGAATACGCACACATATACAACACATCCACAAGTACATATTCAAGCATGCACACACATACATACACAGACACATACACGCGAAAATAATGAGACATGAGTTGCCATTATTATTAAAACAGCGCTGAAACAAATAATAAAAGAGATTTTTCTGTCAGTTTCCAACATTAAAATGGTGATAGGAATCCTATAGAATGATCAGGTTTTTATGTGATGGCATAACCATTTTACCAACAGTACCATGTCTTTAAGGCTGCATTTGATTCTAGTCTCCTGTGTTTAGATTTGTATGAAATAAATCTTCTTGCAGACATCATATCAATGAACTTCAATCTTTGATACTCCTGATTTGATGCAACACATTTTTTATATCTGCTAGAATAGCTCTGTAGATTTATTGTTTATAGAATTTCACTATTGGCTTCTGCTCTTTGAAACTGGTGGCCTGGTTTTGTGCCAGCTCCATTCAAGTACACCTGATTTCTTCATTTTACTTTGTGTCTGTCTGTCTTTGTCTGTCTGTCTGTCTGTCTGTCTGTCTCTTTCTCTTACTGTGTCCTCTCACAGGAACTCTACTATTTTTAAAAATATTCTGGCTTAACAGAACAGCCAGTATGAGTATTAAAAGTTTATAAGAGGAACTAACCTACCGATGGACTTTGCACAAATCCAGGCAAACAATTCCAAAGAGACGTCAGGGTAGTCGTTCCTTATAACTTAGATCTTTCCCCACATAACAACTGCACCACTGTGCCATATAAAAAGTGTTCCAGGCTAGCAGAGGACACAATCTGAAATATGGTACAATCATTTTGTGAGTAAATGTTTAACTTTCTACTGATATCTATCACTATATATATATATTGTCCCTAATATTATTATTATTATATATATATATATAAAATCCTTCTCAAACAGCTTAACCAAATCAAATCAAATTATACTTGGTAATGTTATCAGACCCCTTGAGTTTCAACATGTAATTTTTGGGGATCAAAACAATACAACATTGGCACTGGTTCCGTATTATGTGTCAAAAGTCAAAGAATAAAAGTGAAAGAATATATATATATATATATATATATATATATATA
>NC_068993.1:2813865-2817845 GCF_001194135.2 Octopus bimaculoides
AGACAGGTAGGTAGATATATATATGTATATATATATATATATATATATATAGATAGATAGATAGATAGATAGATAGATAGATAGATAGATAGATAGATAGATAGATAGATAGATAGATAGATATAGATAGATGTGTGTGTGTGTGTGTGTGTGTGAGTTCATTGTATCATCTGAATATCTGAAAGAAAGTCTTTGAGTAATTGATGGTTTTCAGAGCACTGGACCAGCAGCAGGTGAAGATGTGGAGTGATGATCATGTGATCATTGAAACAGAAACTTGAAGTCTTGTGTGAATCTCTCTACCAATATCATTCATTAAACATTGCCCTTTATCTCCAGCAATGTTGGCGGTCTACCTCTTTTGTCATCACATGCAATTTGTCTCTCTCTTTCTTCCTCTGTCCCTCCTTCTCCGTTCCTCTCTCTGTATATACGTGTGTGTGTCTGTAGTTCAGAATTGTACAAAAAACAAAAACAGTGAGCAACAAAAACCAGAGACAGGTGAAGTACAACAAACTAGGTGTATTATTTTGACACTTAGGGAAAATGAAAGAGACTTCAATGTTTCAAACCTAGGAGAGAAAACAAATGGAGAGATGCAAAAAAATGTAGAGGTGTAAACGTGTCAGAATTAACATATACGGTGTGTTTGTGTGTGAGTTTTCTTTTGACTATTTTCATGTTAATAATGGGTGCATATATATATATATATATATATATATATATATATATATATATATATATATATATATATATATATATATATAATCGAGGCATATTTAATAGCCATGTGCCCTTTCTGTTGCTAATTCTAACCTGACTCTCAAGTGAAGAGTTCCTCACTCCACATGTTATCAAAGGTGTGAAACCAGCTGACGATTTGTTAACAGGGAAAAACGACAACAATGCAATCAACAGGTGATTCACTTACTTTCAGGAGGTGGTGGTGGTGGTGGTGGCGGCGATGGCGGCGGTTGCGGTGGCGGCGGTGGTGGTGGCGGTGTCAGGAATGATGATGATAGCGATGATGAAACTGACATAGATGACAACACCTATATTAATCTTGATAATACACATTCACACATACACACACACACACATGCAATATTGTAGCTATATGTTATAAAACAGTGCCCCAGTATGGCCCCATCTGCAACGGCTGCAACATATAACCTGTATATGTCATTATACATACGTTCCTCAACAATAAATCTATCATATTGTATTCTATTTACTCCAAATCAATGAGAGATTATAATTCTTCGATAATTGTGTATTATGATTTTATAATTTAGTTGGTTTCTCACGGAAAATATGTTACAATCTGTTTAGCCTCTACGATGGAACATTATCTTGTAATTGTCATTGATATTGAGACACTTTCTTCACAGGTTTTCTGGAAATAAAACCAAATTTACATCAAACAAACATAAAACTATTATAAATGTGCACTCGTTAATTTATTCATTATTGTTCTTATCAGACTTGTTAATTCTTTCTCTGATAGTGTACGTTTGATGTGAGGAGAGGCATTGCCTGGAGCAATTCCATGCTGCTTGGCTATGAGTTGAGAATAGCCATTAAAACTAGGCAGTTCTTTGGTGACAAAGAACCATTATCATAGTTGCTAGGCCTTGATATCTGCTCTCTTTCGCTAGTATTCTAACATTATAAAAATCAAGTCAACCATTTGATTGATAAAACAAAACTGGTCCCTCTCCCCACTCCCCTCTCCCTCTCTCTCTCTCTCTTACGTGCTCCCTTCATCTCTGTCTCTTTATCGCTGTCTCTATCTTGTAACCTCTGTGGCACCATTTTCTCCATCCCTTATTCCCCCCATCATTCTCTGTTCCAGATGCATAATTTTGGCTTGGAAGCACTTGAGTCTACAAGGTGAAGACTTCATACCAGACTGAACCTACTTTAAATTCTTAATTGATGTTATATCCCACAATGCATTGTGTTTCCAAGACATGATTTTACTGACTTTTGCCTCTCATACAGTTTGGTGTTTCCATAAGCACTGAAATCCTCCTTCCTTCTATTATGGCATAAGACTGCAGGTGTAGCTGTAGGCACAGGCATGGCTGTGTGGTTGAGAAGATTACTTCCCGATCACATAGTTTCAGGTTCAATCCCACTGATTGGTATCTCATGCAAGAGTCTTCTTCTATAGACCCAGGTAGACCAATAACTTGTGAATGGATTTGGCTGACAGAAAGTGAAGGAAACCTATTGTATATGTATGTATGTATGTATGTATGTATGTATTGTTTTTGGAGTTGATATTACCACCACTATTACAGCTGCACTACCACCACTGCCATAATGACCAACACCACAATCATCACAACCATCACAGCCATCATCAATATTACTCATACTACTACCAAAGTGGTGAGCTAGTGGCATCTGTAGCATGCTGGGCAAGATGCTTAGTGGTATTTTGTCCATCTTTATGTTCTGAGTTCAAATCTTGTCAAGGTCGACTTTGCCTTTCATCCTTTTGAGGTCAATAAATTAAGTACTAGTGAAACACTGGGGGTCGATGTAATCGACTGACACCACTTCCCTAAAGTTGCTGGCCTTGTTCCAAATTTGAAATCAATATTATAACTACTACCGTCACCTACTACCTCCCCATCACCACTGCTGCTGCCACTGCTACTACTACTGTTGGTGATCTTTATTTTCTTATGTTGTGTAATCATATTTCTAATTTCCATTAATATTTCTAACCAATTAACATATTGATTACCCATTAATTAAAGAAACCAAAATGAAAAAAGAAAACCCCAACAAAAATTAACCCACCCATTCCCATCTCACTCTATTGCTGCACCAGTGACACTAACGATATCTCGTTCCGACATCAGATTAAGAAATAATTAATCATTTGACCAAACTATATTCTAAAGATTGGTCTAACCCATAACGTATTCTGTCATTAGCCAGCAGATCTGTTTAAATTTTAATTATGTGCAAATATATTTTGTAATGAATCATACCTTGTCACAGCTCATTTGCATATCTTGCACTATAATGAGATTTGGATGGAGGCTAAAAAAATTGTAATTGTTTTTCTTGTTATTGTAAATGTTGGTGTTTTTTTTCCTCTTTCTTTTTTGTGTTAATTATTCAACCAATTCTCTTGGGTTATAGCTCAGAATAAGCAGCAATTTGGTAGAATTGGTAAAGTGTTGGACAAAGGGTCTTGAAGTAATATTTCTGGACCTGTACATTCTGTGTTCAAATCCTACTATGGTTAGTCACTTTTACATGTCATTCTTCTGGGGTTAAGGAAGTAACCTACCTGTTTAGAACAGTGCATTGGCAGAACTGAGAGAGTGTATGTGTCCTGAACCACTGCTTGACAACCGGTGTTGGTGTGTTTACATCCCTGTAACTTAGCACTTCGGCAAAAGAGACTAATAGAATAAATACCAGGCTTAAAAAAAAAATCATGTACAGAGGTCAATTCATTCAACTTTCTTCAAGGCAATGCACCAGGATGGCCTCAGTCTAATGACCAAAACAAGTGACTAAATAAAAGAGGTGAAAAGATGAAAATGTGATTGAAGTTTTTAAGGCAGATCAATTCAGAAGAGGAAGAACATTTTTGTCTCAGAGCCAGGGACAGTCTCAAGAGAGTTGGTATCAAAATGGTTAAGAACCACTAAGCATTATCTACAAAGAGAAAATAACATATGTTTAATAAACACATCATCTTAAAGCAGGAATCTCTCTCTTTCAATACTGATCTGGGCCCCAAAGAAATACAGAAAATTGTTACACAGTTCCTCGTTGACTTATTAAAATTTGGTGAATTAAGGGGAAGAAAAAAAAGGTTAGTGAGGTTACTGTAAGAATATATAATTTTCATGGCAGCTGTAAATGTGAGATTAATTTTGAGACATAGCTGCAAGATAATTGCAATGTTCTCTTTTATTGATTCCAAATTCTACAGACATTTTAAGTGT
>NC_068993.1:2818605-2819697 GCF_001194135.2 Octopus bimaculoides
TATTATTATTATTATTATTATTATTATTACTATTATTATTATTATTATTATTATTATTATTATTACTATTATTATTATTATTATTATTATTATTATTATTATTATTACTATTATTATTATTATTATTATTATCATTATCATTATTATTATTATTATTATTATAATTATTATTATTATTATTATTAAGACAGCAAGCTGGCAGAATCGTTAGAGTGCCAAGCGAACTGCTTAGCAGTATTTTGCCTGCTGCTACATTCTGAGTACAAATTCCGCTGAAGTTGATTTTGCCATTCATCCTTTCAGGGTCGATAAATTAAGTACCAGTTACACGCTGGAGTCGATGTAATCGATTAACCCCCTCCCCCAAATTTCAGACCTTGTAGTAGAAAGGATTATTATTATTATTATTATTATTATTATTATTATTATTATTATTATTATTATTATTATTGTCATAAGTAGTAGTAGTAGTGGCAGTAGTATTGTTTACCTTACCTCTGAATAAATAATCTTGTAAAAACAAATATGAAAATGAATACCATAAGAAAAGTAGAAAGTCTGGTAGAAAATTCTTCTTTTTTATATTTTTTAATCTATTTCAGTATCTTTCTTCATTAAAACTCATCATTTTTATTGTTTAATAATTCAGCATTGATGACTTGTTTCTATCTCTTTCATTCCCACTGAAGAAGAATCACTATAGCCTCTGTGTGTGTGTGTGTTTGCATGTACACGCATGAAGGCACAGACACACACATACATATATAAATATATACACAGAAGTGCAGGCATGTATAATAACATCAATATCTGAAATGCATCCTTAAACACACATATATGTTTGCATATATACATGCTTACACCCATACACACATAGATATATATTACATATATGCTTACATGTATTACCTATACACATACAAGCATGCTTTATATGTATGTAGATATATGTGTGTGTTTCTGTGTATATATATATATATATAGCCCACTGACACACACATGTGTATACACACACATAGATGTATATATATATATAAATATGTATATATACATGTATGCATATATATATATATATATATATATATATATATA
>NC_068993.1:2819757-2823233 GCF_001194135.2 Octopus bimaculoides
ACACACACACATATATATATGAGTTATATGGTTATGTATAATATTTGGTAATTTGAATGGCTGCAACTCAAAAAGTTACAACAGCTGAGAAAAAATGTTAAAGTCTGGTGTGGAAATTTTTTTAATGTTCTGTAATACAACACTAATCAAATTTATCTGTACATCAACTAGCAATTTATAATTTTAATGAGCTACAAATGAAGAATATTAAAATTTGATTATGTTTGAGTAGATTTAAATAAATAAGGTATGTACAGACATCTATTTCAATATCGAAAATTGTCAATTTATATAATTTTTAAGTTTAATTAGATAAAGTATGAACAGATACAATTTCAATAAGTGAAAAAATGTTAAGTTTTATGACTTTTAATCGATGTTTTCTGTTTTTCGACCATCTATCACGAATTGTTCATAGAATTTATGGTAGCCTCTTCTTCTGCAACCAAGTTGTGTCTCACAGTATTGTACCAGGGATATCTGTCCCTATTAGCTTTGGTAGATTTTTAATTCCCTGTTGAGTGTCTCTGACAGCAACATCAATATATTTGAGTGGTCTTTGTCCTCTATTAGGGTGCAGAAGTTTCCAGAATATATCATTCAATGATTGATTATTCAGCATGAAAGCTTTCTGGTATTGCAAACTTCTGGCAAATGGTCACAAAATAGATTCTCTTTGCCTTCAAAATATCAATCACATCACAGAAGTGTTGCTTTAAAACTACCGTTTCTTTCGTTTGCTTCTGGTGGTTATTTACCATTAACAAAGAAAATGTATATTTTATTTCTAATTTCTTTTTTCTTACATAAAATAAAATTAAGTTAGTCATTGATAGACATGTACAGTACTATTTCGTCCTCCTTTCCAGTCATCAGCATAGTATATCTCGACTTATATCACATTCAGTTAAATTCAACATTCTAAGAAGTTTCTTAAAAAGAGAGAAAATAGTTCAGACTCTAAAACTCTATTTCCCTCTTTAATTCTTTTCATCCTAAATCATTAACTGTTTTGCAGTAAAGAAAAGAAAAAGAATGGAATTTCTTACATGCAGGTAAATTACATTCAGGTCAATTCTGCATTGCAGAAAAATTCTTTATGTAGTCACAGATAATGTTGTTACTATAAACAAGTTTTGGAAGCCTGTTTTACTCTTCTTGGGTGCAGATGAGCATTTCAGGTTGCAGATTCATATTGGATGAGTTAGAATGTACATTCTTTATATTCACCTTTTTCTTTTTATTACTTTAACACCTTTTACACTTGGTTCCATAAAAGAAGACTCAGCAGTCAAGATACCAACTTGTCCCCTATCTTTCATTATCGTCTTTCAGCCCTTGTAATTTATTCCTTATATTCGCTTATCACCTATTAACCATCTCTTACCATTCCCCGCTCTCTCACCATATAGTCTTGCAACCCCTGCCCACCTATATTCCCTGTTCTGTCCCCTCTCAATTCTACTTAACTTGTACCTTGAAGGTCCACCTCGAAACCCCTCCACTACCCTTTTATCCCTCTTTCCAGCTCAAACCCAATCGTTTCCACCTTCTCTTCTAATAACAAGAGAGTAACTTCTCTACAACAAGAAATCTGTTTATCTTTGGCCCCTTTTTATATATGTAACCCCCCCCCCACTCATCTCCAAGCATAAAGCTGTCTCCCTCTCTACTCAACCTTAATTTAGTTGACCTTTTCAGAGTCTCTGAGACTGGTAGAAATTAAGGAGTACATTACTCTCTCACTGAATGCCAGCTTTAATGACCAAACTAAACCAAACAAAATGACACGAATGAGATGTGGTCCTGTGACTAAATCAGCCTACAAGAGCATGAAGAAGATGATGATGATGACAGCAACAATGCTGCTGCTACTGATGATGATGATGATGATGATGATGATGATGATGATGGCAATGGTGATGATGAGGATGTCAAAGGCACTGATCATTATAATGAAGATGACGGTGATGATGATGATAATGAAGATGGGGATGAAAGGGATGATAATAAGGATGATGATGATATACATATACCTATACATTCATTTATGTATGTGTGTGTGTGTGTGTGTGTGTGTGTGTGTGTACAGGTGCATGTATGTGTCTAGCACTTCATTCTTTGGGTACTAACCGTGAGTTGATTATAAAACAATCAAGTTCTCTTCTTTTCAGATAATAGTAATTCCTGAAATAATCTCAGAGATGTATACCAAATCATATATTATAATTAGTTACAAAATAAGACTTAGTAATTAACCAGAATGGCTGCTGACCTCTGACCTGTTACTCAAGGTCATTCAGTTACTTTCAACTCTTACTTCTATTGAGACATGGATTCCATCTCTTGTTAGAAGAACTGGAGAACTATGACATTACAATGGATACTTTGGTTTGAAAATAATTATAAAGTAATTGATGTCTTAATAATATATTGACCTGAGGGAACTCACAGTTTTAAATAAATGCCAATTAATATTCAGGGCATTTTATTGGAATCTGGCTATCTTGCAGATTCTTCAACATTAAACCCTTAATTCTTTTCCATCCAATATCACAGAATCTATTGGATGAATACCCAAAACTAATTGTGCGCAGTTGAGATGACTGTAATGATTGCATTTTCCTTGGCTTCTGCAACGAAATATAAGATGGACTTGAAGTCAGTTTCAGTTTTAAGCATTTCTGTTGCAGAAAATATTCAGTTTGCTTGTGTACTAAAAAAAGAAAATACACAAAAGCGAATAATTTATAGAAATCTTTGCAGAATTTTCTATTCCTAAACATAAAGTATTGAATATATGACAGTTATTTCTTCAACCACCAGACAATATAAGGTATTGAATCTACTATTATGCAATTAAGTTTGCACTAAGACGTATACTATGAGACTTAGAAGTTAGAATATAAAATGTATTTGGGAAATATAATATAAGGTGTACTGTAAGAGAAATAAGTGAAAGTAAATGGAAATATATATGTTGTATATGGTGTGTTATACAGTGTGAGATATAATATAAGCTACACCATAATGAATATATATATATATATATATATATATATATATATATATATATATATATATATATATATAGATAGATAGATAGATAGATGCATATATACACATATATATATGTAGACACATACATATACACACATATGCACATAATATACATATCTATTAAGGTGGTGAGCTGGCAGAAATGTTAGCATGCTTAGCAGTATTTCATCTGTCTTTATGTTCTGAGTTCAAATTCCGCTGAGGTCGACTTTGCCTTTCATCCTTTCAGGGTCAATAAATTAAGCACCAGGGCTCAATCTAATCAACTGCCCCAACCTCCTCAAATATTTTGGGTCTTGTGCCTAGAGTAGAAAAGAATATACATACATACATACAGACCTACATACATACATACATATGTATGTATACACATATGTGTGTGTTTGTGTGTGTGTGTGTGTGTGTGTGTGTGTGTG
>NC_068993.1:2823243-2834979 GCF_001194135.2 Octopus bimaculoides
GTGTGTGTGTGTGTGTGTGTGTGTGTGTGTGTGTGTGCATATGTGTACATGTGTCTTCATCTGAAGGCATGATGCACTGGTTAAAGTGTTAGGCTCACAATCATGAGGAAGTTTGGCCAATTCCCAGACCAGGCTGTGTGTTGGATTGCTCCAATTCACTCAACTGTAGAAATGAATTGTGACATCACTGTTGCCAAGCTGTATCCTCCCCTTTGCTCCTTTGCCATTCCCTTGGATAACATTGATGGCATGGCGATGGGAGATGGGAGACTGGTATGAATAGGCAACTGCTGGACTTCCATAAACAACCTTGCCTGGACATGTACCTTGGAAGGTAACTTTCTAGGTGCAATCTCATGGTTATTCATCACCAAAGAAGGGATGTTCCCTTTACCATTTACATGTATACACACACAGGTATGTATATATATATATATATATATATATATATTGTACAAAATTTCTTTCTAATTGTCTCTGTCTTTGAATTTCTGATGCTGTGAATTTTTCTTATACTCATGGAACTTTATGTAATATGGAGTTGAATCAAACTGTTGTTATGAACATGTAACTCAAAGAAATGTATTGAGTGCTACTTTCTTCCATTTGTTCACTCATTTGTATGCATGTATGTATGTGTGTGTATATGTATGTGTGCATATGACTGCATCTATATGTATATATCTATGTATGTAACCATTTCATTAGACACATTCATTTACTGCATGTGTTCTTATATGAATACAATATTTGTGCTTCTGTTGCATTATATCACGACATCTAAGATTAATAATGCATATTAACAAAAAAATTAGCAATTATTTACCAAAAATTTCTTTTCGTTATTCATTAAATTTTTCCAATGTTCAAATTGAAATTGGTTTTCAGTGCAACTTGGTACTGCAATTAAAACTAAATATAGAATAAAATTACGCCAAGATATTTCTTTTGCCAAAGTATGAATATAGTGAACAATGGAAGAAATTTCTCCATGCAGCTCCAATATGCTGAAACAATCAATTCTTCACAATTCTGAAAGAATCAATATATAACTTCAGATGTAATATAGTTGCTACTTTCTCAGAATGTGTTACAATTCTCATCATATAACCGAAGATGTTGGCATCATCATATTTAATCAGCAAAAACTGTGTTGCATTTATTCACCATGATATGAGATACCAAGATAAGTGCTGACATGGCTCAGTGGCAAGAAGTTTTCTTCCCAACCACATGGTTCCAGTTTCAATCCCACTGTGTAGCACCCTAGACAAGTGTCTTCTACAATAGCTCTGGGCTGACCAATGCTTTGTGTGTGGATTTATTTTCCAGATGGGAACTAAAGGAAGCTTGTTATGCATATGTATTAAATGTGTGTGTATATGTTGGTGTCTCTTTGCTCTGGCGTTGTGCAAGAGGTATAAATGAAAGCCAGCATCCTACAAGTAGCCGCCTTTGTTTCCAATCTCTGGTGAAAACATGTCTGGTCATGGGAAAATATTACCTTGCTTGCGAAACAGGTGAGGGTTGGTGACAGGAAGGGCATCCGGTTGTAAAAAAATGACCTCAACAAATTTAATCCGATACAGGCAAATATGGAAAAGTGGGAGTTAAAATGATGGCAGTATACTAAATCTACACCTTATCCCTTCTGTTAAGAAATTTGGTGCTTTTAGATTCCTTCTTTGCGCATGTTTTACCTTTACCTGTTCACTTGCAACTCTTCATGCGGAATGTTAAGCATATACGTGTGCGTGTCTGTGTGTGTGTATACATATATAGTATAGTAATAAATTGTGACTAAGATTTGGTGGAAGATTTTAATTCAGAACTTATGAAAACAAGACATTTGTACTACAGAGCCAGAGGCGGTTTCAGCTGGATTGGTGTCGAAAGGGTTAATGTCAGCAATAATATACTGACACATTGACAATAATGTCTTGATTTGTCTTCAAACACCACTCTGTCTTACGTTTAGTTCCTAAAAAGAAGTCATAATTAGAACAAGTACAAAGTGATATTGGCATTAGCAGTCCACAGTGTCTTTTCCATAAATTGCTGCAAGAGTGATAGCTGTTTTGTGCAATGTTCAGAGATGCTTGCAAAGCCTGAGTAATTCTCACAATGGTTAAGAATACTTTTGGGTGTGGTCTGCCCTTTACAACTAAAACTCTAAAGGATTAATAAAAGGAATAGCTTTTGCCAAAGCCAAAACCTGTCAATTAGCAAGAGAAGAAATATCAGTCAGGTGTGATGCAGAATGTTCTGTAAAAACAGGCAAAAGTCTGTTTTAATTTTACAGTAGTGTCAAAGAGATGTTTGCAGTCACAGAAGTTGAGTCAATCATTTACCGATATAATTTTAATTAAGAACATTGAAGATCAAAAGAATCTCAAGGAATGTTGATTTCTTAACAAAATAGCAGATGTTGAATTTAGAAAATTGGTCACGAGTTGATCGTCTGCTTATAATTGGAAAATAAGCTTTTTGTAGGGAATCAACAAATTCTTAATAGACCTAGTATTATTGGAAGAATACGGAGTATAAAGTGAGCAAAATTAAAAAGAGAGTTAGCTAAAAGAAAATTCAGAAAAGCGATTACTATAGTTTTGTAAATAAATTAATATTAGCTTGGTTCAATGACACATTCTGCTGAAGAATAAAAAAAAAAAAGCAAGTAAAAAACAACCAGAAATAAATGTGTGATTGAAATGATAAAAGGAAAAGTTTGAAGAAAAAGAAATACTTGGAGCATTATCTAGAGTTTGACAATTGGTAGGAAATTATTGAAAATAACAGAGATAAAATTTTTAAAAGATAAATCAATAAGACAAAAAAAAACAATTTTTCTTTAACAATTTTTTTGAAAAATTCAGCAGAAATATACACACACACACAAATATATATATATATATATACATATACATATATATATATACATATATATAGGTAAATATATTTATATGTCTTGTGTGTGTGTGTGTATTATATTATATGTAGCTAACATTCAGCGATTGTTGGAGAATCAGTACAATGTGAAACTAGTAGACAAAAGGTATGAATTTTCAGTTGAAAATAAAAATTATAACCTACTTCCATCTTTGTGTTGACTTCATTACTCATCTAGATTATAAACATACTCTTGTGTAACACCACTCTATCTCTTTCTCTCTCTCTCTCTCTCTCTCTTCCTATATATATATATATAGAGAGAGAGAGAGAAATAGATATGTGTATGTATTTGTATACATATATGTATATATATATATATGAGAGAATATACGAAAAAACAACAACAGACGAGGACAGGTGGTGTAAATAACAAAAGGATGTATTAGTATGACGCTCGGGAATACGGAAAGTCTTTGACGTTTCGGGCTACGCTCTTCAACAGAAAGAATACGGAGACAAGGAGAAAAACACGGAGAAAAAAAATTGGGAGAATTTCCTTTCACATTTTTTGTATTATTTCTTCTTCCTTTCATTCTAGTGTCAACTCTTCCTCCACTTCTTCTACCTTCTCCACTTCTTCTACCTCCTCCTCTTCTTCTATATATATATATATGTGTGTGTGTGTGTATATATATATATGTGTGTGTGTGTGTGTGTGTGTATATATATATATATATATATATATATATATAGATATAGATATATATACATATACACACATATATATAACATATTCAAAAGGAAGCAGTATATATAAGGACATATTATTAACAAGATCGTCTACGATATTTTTGGGGATAGTTGAAAAATCTATTAATATTGCATTCTGATCTCTTTTTAGGTATCATAAACGGTGAAAAATGTGCAAATTCCATTTATAAGATGCAGAATGCTTACACCGTTCTTCTGGAAGATTTGTGACTGCTTCTACATGATGGAAAGATTCTTGCCTAATTAATTAGCACAAATAATTAAGCATTTTGGAGTTTTTATAATTATTTTAATAGAACGTTGACCTTAACTTTGCAGGAAAAGTATCATAATACCCAAAGAAAACTGTTGCTACATTAGAATATTTATTTGTTGTTTTCTGTTTACTGTTATAAAGGTATTGTTATTCCAATGAACACTTTGTATATATGTTTTACTGCTGGATTTTATAGCCTAAAAGAGTTCAAGACTTTCATGCCATCGGACATTCACCTTCAACTATGTCAATCAATTCACCCCTAACTTTGGGTGAGACAAGAACATTATTCTTCATGGCAGAAAAACTTTACTGGATAAAAATGAATTATGATGAACCTTTTAATACCAGCATGGGCTTATTTGACTCTACTGAGGTAAGTGACCTGTTAGGTCTTTCATCCTATTGTACAACATACACTGATTATTTCTTTCTGCTTATGAAAGGCTTACAAGGTTGAATGACCTCTAACCCTCAAAATCATGTACTCTAGAGCTCCTGATATATTCAGATTATTTACTGACAAACGAGGAATAAAAATGTGACTTTCAGTAGGATTCAAACTCAGAACACAAAACCACGATAATTACCACAAGACATGTATCAGCTCCTCTAATAAGCATCTATTAATTGACCATCTTGTACAATTTTAGAATGAATGTTTAAAACATTAGGATGCTTTCTGCTTTTCTGGCTTTATTCTTTAAATTCTTTCCATCATTCTTGGTTTGATATTTGGAAGAACCATCATCCTTTCACATTTTTTGTATTATTTCTTCTTCCATTCATTCTAGTGTCAACTCTTCCTCCTCTTCTTCTACCTCCCCCTCCTCTACCCCTCTCTTCTTCTCTTCTTCCTTCTCCCCGATATCTTTTTGTCCTTCAGTAGTTCTCTGCATGTTTTCTTCTCTTTCCTCTAAAATGCATAATTCTCATTTCTGATATTTTTTTTTACATTTTATTTCTCTTACATTTCCTCCTCTTTGCAATATCTTCCCCCATCACCATCACTCCCTCATTACCTCTGTCTATCTATCTATCTATCTATCTATCTACCAGTCTGTCTGTCCACTCTCCCACCTGTCTGTCCATCTGTCAGTCCGTCTGATTGTGCATCTGCCTGTCTGTTTGTTTGTTTATTGGTCTCACTTTCTTTATCTCTTTATGTATCTGTGTGTGCGTGAGTGCATGTGCGAGCACGTGTGTGTACATATACATATATGTACACACACACGCACACAAATATAGATGTAAATATGTATATTCTTTCTCTTATTTCCTCTAACAAATATCTTCCATATTTACTCTCCTCCTCCTTCACATCTCTCTCTCTCTCTCTCTTTACTTTCCTTCATCGCCTTCCTTCTTTATCTTACTATGTTACTACTCTTTTCTCCTCCTCTTCCCCTCTCCCCCACCCACACCTTTCCGAAGTCGAATCATGAGTCTGCATAAATGCAACATCCATTGATAACAACAACAAAAAAAAAATTCAATAAATTCAACAGAATCAAAAATTAAAAACAAAAGCAAAAATACTTCCACAGTTTTGCTGCCTATTTTTTTTTTTTTGTTTCATTTTTCTAGAAATATCGATGTTCAATGATATCACATGACTTAAAATTCAAAATCTAGAAAGTTGAACTCAAGTTAAAGATCGGTAACGAGAGGTGGCGTTTTAGAAAGATTAAAAATACAACATTATTTCCAAGTTGTGTAGAAAAGAAGAAATGGATAAATTTGGAACTCATTACCATCTATTATGTTTAATGTCAGATATTTGTTTATGGTGCTATTTCTTCTGTATTCACGGATTTGCTCAAATATTTAGGATGAAGATACAACTGTCCAAATAACGCTGCATAATTAAACAGAATATTTGAATAACTCATAAATCAAAAAGAATTTAGAGAAGATGAAAACGAAGAAGTCAGAAGTGAAAAGGAAAATATTTTTCAGGGATAGAAGAGTGTAAAATACATTTTCAATAGACGGAAAGTCAAGTAATGTTTGTGAAGTCATGGGAAGTTTCCAATTTTCTGTATTGAGAAAGAAGAAAAGAAAGAAGAAGAAAGAAAGAAAGAAAAAGATATCACCTAGTAAAAGGCTTTAATTTTTGAATTAAAGACAGAAGATAAAACTTTAAATGACCTCTGATGAAGCACAAACAAAAACAGAGACACAACAGTGTGTGCATATGTGCACGTGCATGTGCACATGCATGCATGTGCACATGCATGCATGTGTGTGTGTATACATACAAGCATATAAGTTTCTGATAACAGAGATCAGCAATTTTTGGATCAGAGTACAAAATACCTTATGTATCTTTTGTATTTTGAATCCTTGTTGCAAAAACAAAAATGATTTCTGTCAACAGGAAACCTTTGGTACCAGAGGAGTAACAAAACTTCTATAAAATATATGTAAGTGCATTTCTGATTCTTTGCACTTCTCTAATTAACCTGTTTTTTAAAATTATTTTCCTAGTGCTCATCTTACTTTATGCAGGAGACACATCTCTGTTTAATTGATCAGTTATGAATGACAAAACAACAGGTAATATATATTTACATAGTTGAAAAAATTTACAGAAAACAAAAAACAAAGACAGGTGTATTAGTTTAACAGTTGGGAAGGTGAGGAAGGTGGGAAGGAACACGAGAAAATAAACAGAGAGAGAGATTATATATATATATATATATATATATATAGAGAGAGAGAGAGAGAGAGAGAGACATACATACATATTATATACATATATATATGAATAATATATATATATATATATATATATATATAAATATATACTCTTGTTTTGAGTTCTGGTAAACCTGCGTGTGTGTATGTGTGTGTATCAAAGCTGGCTTTCTCCATCTCGGCTGTTTCAAGCTTCAAATATGATTCAATTACACATTTGCAACAAAAACCATCATCAACTTTACACGTTGAATTAATTTTCAGTTTCAAGAAACCGATAACAAATGTTTCAACAGTCTAACAATTTGATTAACTAGACGGGACTATCTTTATATAATAACTCCATTATCTGCTCAGCTTATGAGACTAAATTCTGTCAAACGCAGACAGACATATGCACAGATTCACACAGACTGTCTTTAATCAGAATTAACACTCAAACGCTGAAGCTTGGCTCCAAACCAATTACCTATGACAATCCAGATGTGTACATGGTCAATTGCATTTGACTATCGATAGCTGATTCTATATTAGCTTGGAATTCATGGATCGTGGAACCTAATGTTGCATGATACCTGATAATTACTAAATTAATTTCCATCTATAAACAGTTCAGACTTTATAAGAGATCTCAACGTGTGTGCTTGCTGAATCAGTAAACTTCTAACTTGATAGAGAATCAAAATGTGAGAGACGTGTCTTCACATGGTTGTTTTTACCTGTTAGAAATAGCAGCTAAATGTTCATTACATTTAAGCCCCTGTTGGCATAAAAATAAGAACGCAGTGTAATGAAGCACTAGAGAATCTTAAACAGACTGGATGGTCTCTACTGGACTGTCTTTTGTTTATAAGTCTGTTTGATATGGGACTAAATAAAAAACAAAGCAGCAGTAGCAGCAATTGCAAGAACAACAGCAGCAACAACAGTAGCATGGAGCTACATCATCATCAGCAGCAGCAGCAATTACAGGAAGAATTGCAGCAGCAGCAGCAGCAGTCTTTTATCTTCTTTTTGTCACATGAGGGCTGAAAGTTTTGTGAGGGCCGCATTCTAAGTTTGGATGCCCTTCCTGTTGTCGACTGATTGAGTTCTTTCATCCGACAGACAGGTGTAACTCTTCTAAAACACACATGACATACGCATCATGAATTTACAACAACAATAACAATCTGAATATTGATTAACGAGATTATTAATTAACAGCAATAAACTGAGACCTAATTACAAACACCAAACTCAACCGACTTTTATTGCCCTCCTCCCACTCTGCCAACTTTCTGGTGAATGATGAGGAGAAGGAGGAGGAGAACACAACATGACAAATCATTGTTGTGATTTAGGAATATTATAGGGATGGGCATCGCTGTATGATCAAGTGCTTCACATGTTCTAAGGCTTAGTTCTATTGTATGGCATTTTCAGCAAGTAGTTTGACTTTTCTGCGATGGACTGGCATCCCGTCCAGCTGGTAGGGAACACATACGCCATAGAAACTGGGAAACCAGGCCCATGAGCCTGGCTAGGCTTTGAAAGGGCGACGTTTATCGTTTTAGTTCGACTCTTAATAGATGGGAACAGTATGAAACAAGGATAAGATAAACGATTAAAGAATGGAATGGTTGTGCCAGGTGGGGAGTTGGAAGAATTGTTACTGCGATGGGCAAAATGTTTAGTGGCATTCAGTGTGTCTTTAAATTTGAGTTCAAATTCTGTTGAGGTTCACTTTGCTTCTATCCTTTTGGGGTCGGTGAAATAAGTACCCATTGAGTATTTAGGTCGATGTAATCAACTTATCCCCACCCCCACACACACACCTGAAATTGCTGGCCTTGTGTCAAAATTTTAAATCAATATAACCATTGGAACATTGACATCATCATCATCGTCATTGTTACCATCATTGCCATTGTTGTTGTCATCATTGTTCACATCATCATCATCACTGTCATTATCATTATCATCTTCATCATCAGAGTCATCACTGTTGGCACTGATGTCATCACCATCATCATTATCGTCATCATCACCACCTTCGTGGTAGTAGTGGTGGCAGTGAGGGTGGTGGTGAAAAATTGCCTTACGAACTCTAATTAAACTATCATTAACAGAAATAATAAAAATTCAAAAACATAAACCTCATCTCAGGTAAGAAAACTTTTAATGAAAACCAAAACAGAACAAAACTAAAACAAACAATTCTCAGATTTCAGTTTGAATAAAGAAGGATTTAGTAATTAAAGGAAAAACATTCTGTTGGACAAGTGGATTTAAGTGTGTTTGTAAAAGACAGAACAGAATGATGGCATCAGAATGGAAACTAATGAACTAAGGATTCTGCTACTTAACTATTGTGCCTAATTATTGAAAGAAACCAAAGATTTGTTCTGGCAGAAAACAATTTAATCTCAACATTGTGAATTGTAAAAATACTTAGGACATATCATTCTACAGTTTATTTATTTTGTTTCTCATTAATTCCTCACATTTTCTCTCAGATCTTTTCAGTTTTCTGCTGAAAATAAACATAAAAATGGGAACCACAAGAATTCAATATTTTAATCAAAATGTGGAAATAATGGATTCTCTGTTGGTTTCAGCAAAGGGTTTCCAGTCATTTGATCCATTGAATTATTTGAATAAATCAATGAATATCCTCATTGTCAAGGCTGAGGTTCAGTGAGGTCTCAGATATGACCATCAGTCCTCACCACACTGCAGTTGTATATTTCATCAAGGTCCTTCCTACACACAGTGGTGCACTTTTTGTCCTCTAATACTTGATACTTGGTGACCTTGCTAGTGATGGTACCATATAAAAAAATACCCAGTACACTCTGTAAGGAAGGCCATTTTACTATAGAAATCCTGTAGAAGCAGACATTGAAGTTCAACACAGTCTGCCAGCTTTGTTGGATCATTTTGAACCATCCATTCATGCCAGCATGGAAGACAGACACTAAATGATGATGATGATGATGATGATGGTGATGGTGTTGGTGATGATGATGATGATGATGAGGAGGAGGAGGAGGAATTGAGCTGACAAAATGTCTTTTGGTGTTTAGCTTCAGCCCTTTACATTTGCAATTCAAATCCCGACCATGTCAATTCTCTTTCATCATTCTGGGGTGAATTTCATTGAGACAATTAACTCTCACGATGAAGGTGCATGGCTGAGTGGTTAGGGTGCTCGGCTCATGACTGTAAGATTATGATTTCAATTCCTGGACTGGGAAATGCACTGCGTTATTGAACAAAACACTTCATTTCACGTTGCTCCAGTTCTCTCACCTGGCAAAAAGGAGTAATCCTGCAATAGACTGGCATCCCATCCAGTGGGTAAGTATTTATAGACCATAGAAACTGGGAAACTAGCCCTTAGGAGTCCACAGGGCTTGAGAAAGACATTTTGACCTTTATCGTTTTTAGTATCTCTCACCACCACCACCACCACCACCACCACCACCAACACCTCCACTTCATTGCTATACATTTTTCTTTTATACAAGAAACCCGGAACCACGTTTTGCTAAGATATGAAAGAGATTTAGCTGCTCCTTCCAGCAGAGCAAACGACTATGTAGAGATTCTTTTGCCGATTCATTGTTGCTGAGAATTTCTGACCAACTTCCACTCTGCAGACTTGTGTCAAAGAGACTGTTAGTTGAAGAATTATTTCGAAGCACTCAAACTCTGGAGATTGCGTCTCCATAAAGAAACTGAAAGTTGTTTGCTAATAACGAGGGTTTATGCTTCTCCTCCACACTTGAAAAGGCAACATTGAGCTTATAGAGGCCAGATTTCGGTGCTGCATTGATGAGTTGAATGGTTTTGCGAAAGTATTCTCGTTTATATGTATTCACTTCGAAATTTCTCTCGGAATAATCTAATTTGTTCTTGGTTGAAAATTTCCCCCTCTTCTCCTTCTTCTCCTCCTCCACCACCACCACCGCTGCCACTGCCACCACCTCCATCTCCTCTTCCTCCTCCTCCTCCTCTTCTTCTATTGCTTTCTTTCTGTATATATTCAGTGTTGCCTGTGGGACTTCTTACCATGCTGCATGTTAGGATTAAAGTTATGGATAAGAAGACGTACAGTGGCTGTTTGCGATAAGTCTATTGTATATAGAAAGACCTTCGTTCAGTAAATGAAGTGTCTAGTTCAAAAATATGATATCGTTCTTTCTCCCAGTGAAGTTGTATTTCTATTTTGTTGATGTGAAGAGGGATTCCTTAACCAAACTTCTAAAAAAGAAAGGAAAAAAAAAGCTGATTTCAAATTAAGGAATGTTACATTTGATAGTGGGATAATGGTATTTTGAATAGACTACAAACAACCTGCATCTTTGCATTGGCATTATCCCTGCTGATATCGAGCAGAAATTGGCCACTTGAATCTAGATGACAAAGGCTAATAGTAATGAATGCCACCTCTTCCACAGACCTCAACTGCCAATCCAGTGACTGAAGTGAAGAAAAAGCTTTGTTATACATGTTGAGTTCTTAACAGTATCTTGGAAAGAAACCAAACTGCAGTTCCGAGAAGAAAAGTTTGAGACTGAACTTCTTGACAAGAGAATTCCCTCTGCTGAAGACTTTTAGCTTGGTTCAGAAGCACCATGGATTCAGTGGATGACACCCGACCACAAGAGGTTGAGAATGGCACAATCAAAAGTTCATTTGATAAGACAGGGCTATAAGACTGATCCAACTATTTGTGAACGTGGAAAAGCAGGCCGTTCTGTAGAGCAATGCCTTGTCTCTCCTCAACTACCCAACCCCTGCAGTTCGACAAACTTTGCAGGGTTCAATAAAAATACAAAAGCTGTGCAAAGAAATGGAAGACTGTCATATGAACATTATGCTTTAAAGAACCAAAAAAAACATCTGAACAGAATAATTTTACCACAAAGAAATTACAGTTTTTGATGGTAATTTTAATTTTCCTTGATAAAATTATAAACAATTGAATGCAATTATGGTAAAAAATATCAAATAAATCCTATATTTCTAATTTTCATAATTCACTTTTATCTCATGATTAATTTAAACCTGACTGGTTTTGCTTTAAACAGTAATATTAGTTACTTGTGTGTATATAATGCAGCAGAGAG
>NC_068993.1:2835552-2839553 GCF_001194135.2 Octopus bimaculoides
GTGTGTGTGTGTGTGTGTGTGTGTGTGTGTGTGTGTGTGTGTGTGAAGTGTATGTATGTGTTTGCCAGATCAGATTGGAGCCTGGTGCAGCCACTGGCTCTCTAGACCTCAGTCAAACCATCCAACCCATGCCAGCAGGGAAAACGGACGTTAAACGATGATGATGATGATGATGATGATATATATATGACGAGCTTCTCTCAATTTCCATCTGCCAAATTCACTCACAAGGCTTTGGTCAACCTGAGCTTATAGCAGAAGACATTTGCCCAAGGTACCACGCAGTAGGACTGAACCCAGAACCATGTGGTTAGTAATCAAGTTTCTTACCACACATTTTATATAAATGTAAATTCTGTTGTCACTGCTCTCATGAAAGTTAAGTGGACTAACGAGATGTGACGGGTTTGAAAGTTTACAGAGCGTTACAGGAAGAGATTAAGGGTTAATAACCAGAATGGTGGGCAGAGAAATGGAACTTTGTACTTTTATTTGGATTATATACATCGGAGGAGCTCTGTGGAGAGGAAGCAGAAGAAGAGTAAGACCTAATGAAGACACGGATTGGAGCGGATGACGGTTGATCCTTCCAAAGGAAATGACTGTGACAGAGAAATGAAATAAGTGGTGAGATGCTATGCTGGAAAGGACCAAACAATCAAGGACAGTACAGGAAACGAGGCGTGAAATGATGACTATGATGGTGATGGTGATGATGATGATAATGTTGGTAGTAGTGGTGGTGAGGTGGTGGTGGTGATGGTGAAGATGACAAAGACTATGACAAAAATAATGATGGTGATGATAATGGTGATGATGATGACGATGATAATGATGACACTAATGATGATGGTGATGGTGATGGTGATGGTGATGACAATAATTATGACAATGACGACAATGAAGATGACGATGATCATGATGATAACAGTGATGCTGCTGCTGCTGCTGATGATGATGATGATGATGATGACGCCACGGATGATAATGATGTTGTCCAAGAAAAGAACGAACATTAGCTTTGCAATCTTTCTCTCTGAAATTCTGATGAAATTAATCTGGTAGATGTTTGGCATGGAGTGTCGGATCACTTGTCAGGATTCCGATCAGGAACCTCAGCCAAAATTAGAATAACTTGTTGAAATGTAAATAAATTATTTTATAATTGTTTATCAAGTGTAAGTGTTTATCTAACTGCTTGTTAAATTATTTTCACAATCATCAGATAATATACGATAGTCATTTGCGTAAGTAATTTACAAGATAAAAATAAAACTGAAATATTAGAATGTGAAAGTCTGGAGAATAAGTTACGATATCAAGGAACCGGCAATATTAACAAATGTGATCTCCTGACTGAACAAGATATTACAAAAGAATTATTTCTTGGAGATGTAAAACTGCCAATAGAATCTGCTAGATTCATCATTGGTAATAGGTTACTGGATGTCATGCCAAATCTGTGGGTTGCGTTAAGAACGATGTTTATGATATGTTATTACAGTGGCCACAGGAGAAAGAAGCTTTAATTTCTTAAAGCTTACAAAGATATATTTATGGTAACCTATTACATAAGACAGATTAAATTCTTTGGCAGTTTTGCCAAGAGATAACGATATTCGAGGAAAAAATAGATACAGAAAATGTTATGAAATCATTTGCTAATTTGAGTAAAAAGTTTCAGTTTGTAGAATGCCTGATTTTTAGCATCTGTTAATTTAGACATATTAAGTAATTTATTAGCAGAAAATATGAAATGTGCTGATGATCTTTCGGAGGTGAATGCCAACCTTTGAACTTTCTCTTACTCATCCAGGCTCAGAAATGTAACAAAAATATGTCAGGACCATTGCCATTAATGAGAATATTGTGATTTCTGTCTGTCTGTTGCTCTCTCTTTCTTTCTCTCTCTCTTTCTTTCTCTCTCTCTTTCTTTCTCTCTCTCTTTCTTTCTCTCTCTCTTTCTTTCTCTCTCTCTCTTTCTTTCTCTCTCTCTCTTTCTTTCTCTCTCTCTCTCTTTTTCTTTCTCTCTCTCTCTCTCTCTCTCTCTCTCTTTCTCTCTCTTTCTCTGTCTCTCGTATATTTATCAAAGAAGTGATTTGAAAACCTGATGTTATGTTTGAAATGTTGAGCTGTCCCCTTTGTTTTATTTCTTAGTTAATTATTAAGATTTTATTTTATATTTATATTTTTTTATTCAGTAATTTTTATTAACTACATATATTTTTGCACGAAGAAAACAAAGAAGAAAAAAGGAAAGAGGAGGGATTAGGCTGTGGGAGAGGTGGTGGGAGGCAGTCACAGGTTGTACACCCCAGAACAGATGGCATTTTCAGATTTTCAGCCATGCCCTGCAGATATGATTGCAAAGGTGGGAAATGTATATTGTAACAAACACTATGCCCTTTCATTTGCAGGTTTCCTTCTGGGGTAAGTGTTTAGCTTTCAAGGACATTAAAATTGACTTAGCCAGGTTAACATCCACCCTACTACAACTGTGAAAGCAGGTGTGTACGTCAGCCATGGAGTATTTTACATAATACATGTGTAGTGTCTCTTATTCTCCTTGTCCAATACACATGGAGCACTGGACAAACAAATACCTTCCTCCCAGCGTAATGACAAAGCTTTAATGAGCCTGCTCTCAGAGAAGGCTGATATCAGCAAAGTTTTGCTCCACTATCCTTCACCATTTCTTGATAGATCAAAGCCTTCGAAAAAGATCTCCCCATCTTTGGTTTCCACTCAAGAGGACCTCTCACTGGTATCTTCATGACACGTACAGCTCATAGTTGAATAGCTTCCCCCATCTGCCAGTGAGATTATCTCATTGGCCACTCAATATGTAGTGGTGTGGCAGGGCATAAGCTTTACTGAGTGGCTGCATGAGAGGGGGTGGCTAATTTGATTAGTATGGGGCAAAACCCATGCTATGTTGATGTACTGGGTGAGATATGATGTTGTGAGGTGGTTGTTTAATATATATGCTGTATGAGATGTGTTATAACATTGTGAGGTGTCTGTGTATAGTATATGTTGTGTGAGATGTGTTTATGCCATGAAATGTTCATGCTGCATATGTGCAGTAAACATGTGAGTGAGCCGAAGATGTCATTTGTAAAAATATATGCTAGACATAATAAAGTTATCTTTTTAGATAATATGCTGAGTTATGACATTTGCTATGGCTTTAATGTCTTACTTTATGTTCATTTTTATCATATAGAGTGAACCAATTCTTAATATTGTTGTAGTTGTATGGTACGTATAGCTTGAAGTTGTATAATAGGGAAGAATTCAGCATATGATAGGCTTTCATAGAACTGAAGAAATATTAGCAAACTCTTCTATTGTCAACAGAATGGTTTCTTTTCTATACAATAGACAGATGTAAGCTGTGTAATGTTTTATGCCATTAGAATATACTGAGTGGTAATAAAGAAAGCAGAATATTAGCAGATAAAAGAAGTTTAACAGGGTCTTAGCTAAAAGTTTGCTCTGCTTTGCCTTGAACTCTCAACTCTCGTGGAGTCATAGGAGCACTATTGTGACATACAGTTGCCTACTGGTGTATTTGGTCACACTCAAACACAATTTCAACAACGGTTAAGTGATTGGAATAGTAGAATAGCCAACTCAATGAAGTCCCAAAATATTTCATGCTTCCTTTAAATTCAGTTTTGGTTTAATTATTGAGGAATATAAGACTACAGGACTGGTGTCTTCCAGGTTATATCCTTATAACCATCCCTGGATACCTCCTGAAATGAGAGCATGTTCAGTTTGATGTGAAGTATATGAGATACATGGAACTTGGTTGAAATAGCTCTGCAATTTTGCTATGGGTAATTAGCATTGTGTTAATTAAATTCTCTCAGATAATCACCAAACACCTAATTTAAGAGGGATTCCATAAATGGTACATTAATGTTTTCTCCAGATTAATTAAGAAAATATTGAAAGAAATATTATATAAACATATATGTGATTTCATATATATA
>NC_068993.1:2839781-2842284 GCF_001194135.2 Octopus bimaculoides
TATATATATATATATATATATATATATATATATATATATATATATTCAAATACACGCATATACACACATACATGTTTATATCCATTGCCAATGTACTTTTGAATCCTCTTGATAGTCTATAGCATTGCTTACTTTCATTAAACTAAGCTAAATTGCTAATATGAATAATAAATGACTTGAATATATATTAATGAGATAATGAAATAATATCAATATAAATAATGAAATAATATTAACATAAATAATTAACAGTTATCATACTTTGTTCTTCTTCCTGTATAAATCTTTGCATTCTTCTCTGCACATTCTCTCTCTACTTACATGGATGCACATGTGAAACACACACACTTACCGACACACACACATACACATACATATGCATATACAAATATACATATATATACATACATGTAACTAAATACATATACATGTATATATATATACGTACATGTAAATAATTGCATATATATATATATATATATATATATATATATATATATATATATATATATGTGTATATATATATATATCTCTCTCTATATATATATGTATGTACATGTATGCATTTGTGTGTGTCTATAATTCTATCTCTGGAGTAATGGAGTTTCATCAAACTTTTATAAATTTCATTAGAATCAGTTGTAAAAAGATATCTTAATGATTTATGTTAATTAAAAAATTCCAGCTGCTTTTGAAAGAAACCCTGTGTGAGTTGTGTAACATATGTGTGGTGATGCCTGATGTCTGCTGCCAAACTGTTCTACCATCTCAGGTTCATTCCTCATCCATTGCTATTGCTGCCCATTCTAGGTAAAAGATGTCTTCTGCAATACTTATCCCCCAATCAACATCCAAAATCGATCCAGTTAATTACTGAGGAGTATTTCTAGTCCCTTAATTAAGTGTGGAGGACATAAATGCCATTAACTGGTATTCCATCAATTGTGATGATGAGCGTTCCAGTTGATCCAATCAATGGAACAACCAGCCTATGAAATTAACTTGCAACAGGTTGAGTATTCCACAGACAAGTGTACCCTTATGACTTTCTTCCATCTATTTACAAGCTTTTTAATCCCATCAATGTAAAACTCTTTTGGTTTCAAAGTGAAGAATTCTGAAATGTCAGTTTCGATCTCCTCCTGGCTTGCGAAAATTATGTCCCCCAAATGATTCTGTAAACTATGAAACAAATGGTAGTCTGAAGGAGCAAGGTCCAGAGAATAAGGTGGATGAGGAATTTTTTTCCCAACCAAGCTCTTCAATCTTCTGTGATGTGATCTTTGCAGTGTGAGGTCGCACATGGTCCTGATGAAACATCACTCCTTTCCGATTCACCACCCCAGAACACTGCTATATTTGTATACATTGCATCACCTATATTATCAAGACATGAAGCATCCCACCATCACCACCACCAATACCACCATCATCACCACCACCACAGCCCCAGCATTATCATCATCATCATCATCATCACTATTATTATTATTAGTAGTAGTATTAGTATTTAGAATCTGCAATTTATTTTCCCATTTCCATAAATATTGCATTTAAGTTTAGGAAGTTAGTTCTGCTGAAAATTCTAAAATTAAATCATGAAAATAAATAAGACATGAATTTATGTCTCAACATCAATTTTATTTTCCTGTCTGTTTTATGAATAATGGATTTCTTCTTCTCCTTCTTCCTCTCTCCTTTGTCTTTTTTTTCTTTTTTTGTTCTTCTTTTCTGAACTATAGTCTGGAAAGTTAAGTATGTATACCACCACTCCCAGCATCCCCATCTTCATCACTTTTACCAGCACCCACTTCACCATCTTGGCCAATACCACCATGGCTACCACCACCTCTATTACTTCATTATTCTCTGTCTCTCGCTTACTTCCTTGTCCAACAAAAATATATTTATATATCTATCTATCTGTCTGCCTATCTATATCATCATCATCATCATCATCATTTGACGTCCGCTTTCCCTGCTGGCATGGGTTGGACGGTTTGACAGAAAGCTGGTAAGCCAGAAGGCTGCACCACACTCCCGTCTGATCTGCCAAGGTTTCTACAGCTGGATGCCCCTCCTAATGCCAACCACTCAAAGAGTGTAGTGGGTGCTTACATCCCACTGGCATGGGTACCATTGACATGCCAACAGCATAGGGCACAGCTATGATCTCACTTGGATTGGCAGGTCTTCTCAAACGCAGTATATTATTGAAGGTCTTGGTCACTCATCACTGCCTCTGTGAGGCCCAATGCTCGAATGGTGCTTTTTATATAGGCCTCAAAAGACATTTTTAGATCCACAAAGATCAGAACTTAACTGCAGCTCTTGGTGGTCTAAATCGGATATGCAATCTTTGTGGCTGTCTTTTCGGAATATTGTCTGGTTTAAAAAGTCACATCAGATGCCATGATAGATCTAAGGTGTAGTTACAGGAAGGGGTCAGACTCTGCATAAGGAGTAGACAACCACCATATATATATATATATATATATATATA
>NC_068993.1:2842577-2844216 GCF_001194135.2 Octopus bimaculoides
AGATAAAATGACAGAAAGATAGGCAGAGAGAGAGAGAGAGGTAAGAACTGAACCTTGTACTCAAGTACTTTGTTTAGTGGCCTTGAAAAAATATGAAAAACAAAATGACCCTTGCAAGATTTGAACTCAGATGGTGGTTGACCAAAGTGAAAATTAAACTTCCTTCATCCCAACAATAACAATTTTGAGAATTTGCCATCTTTTACTATAATTTTAGATAAGTTATTTGTGAAACTAAAACAAGATGGTCAGGTCTGGAAGGCTCTTGATGTAATAACTAGTTTGATATATCAGGACTAAACTTGTGCTAAGAAGCAACAGCATCAGCAATAGCAGCAGCAGCAACGGCAGCAGCAACAGCAGTAGCAACGACAATACCTATAGTTGACATAAGGTAGAACTGAACTCGGGACCCAAGCAACTGCAAGCAATCCACTAGATTATCTGTTTGGTCAGTTAGCTGTCACGTAAATTGTGACAATTTGTAACAAACAAAAATGTAATTAAAAACAAATACTTTTTTATTCTTTCCCTTGCTAGTGCCAAACAGCACGTGGCCATGCTGGAGCAACCGGCATCATTCTTGTTAGATTTGGCATTAAATAAAATAATGAAATAAACTTGTTATAAATATAAAACTACAAAGAGATAAGAAAGTGTTTGTTGATTATCGGAAATGTTTTGCTTTTGCCTATCCCTGCTTCCATAGAATTCAGGATCTTTGGAACCTGAAGACTGATAAGTCTAATTATTTATCAATATTCCTACTGCTGGCTATTTAGGCCTGGTTTGATATTAAATAAAGACTAATATCTGATTGGTTAAACAAAACGAACACCAAACTGCAGAGATGCTGTTAGAGTTGGTGGTGGTGGGCAGGAGAGGAGATTATCAGAGCTTCTTAGAGATGAAGTTATTGTTAACAGGTTCCTAAATATGAAGATTGCCAATAATTTAGGAATGGATAGAAGCATCAGTCACATCCTGTTAACAATGATGAGAACAATGAAATTCTGTACATCTGAATGGATAAGGACTGTTTGCTGGAAGAGAAAAACATTGAAAAACAGGGAGGCACTTCAAGTGTGAGCAAATGATAGCAAACCTCTGGGGATTCGTAGAATTAATAATGAATGTTTTGGTGAGGTGAGGAATACTTTGTGAGCTTTTACAAAGACCAACACAATTGATTTTAAAATAAATGGATTTGAAATGGTTGGTCATCAACCAAGAAACCTTAAAGGCATCCAAATTTAATATTCGTAAAATTTTATTATGATTACATATTTTCTTCTCACTTAGTCGACATCTGCTAGTGACCAAGGTCAAAATGTTGTTGCTAATGGCCATGATAACTTCTTTATTAGAGATAGTAGTAACAATAACAATAATAATGATAATAATAATAATAATAATAATAATAATAATAATAATAATAATAATAATACTAATAATACTAATGATTTTTTTAAAAACTATTAGGCCATGTTGGAAGGGTAATATCTCTTTCCAGAGTCTGAGATTTGTGAAAGAAAATGAAGAAGGTAAACTCAAACTGAGCACCTTGCTTGAATGCTTGCAACAGACTCAACTTCACATTAGTTAGTCGTCGTCCACCACCACCACCACCACCATATAT
>NC_068993.1:2845902-2851512 GCF_001194135.2 Octopus bimaculoides
TATATATATATATATATATATATATATATACACTTACATGTTTATGTTTTTGTCGGGAACATTATAAATCCTAAATTTGTACTATTTGGTGCTCATTTTATCTTCTAAATTTTGAGTGCCTTTAGCAAGCTTATTCTGTTACCAACACTTAAATTTCTCGTAACACTGAAATATACTCCAGTCTCCAAGAAATATCTGCAAACATCATCGCCATTTTACTTACAGGCTACATTAATAAATAACAATAAATATATTCTTTATTTAGAAGTCTGTTGTTCCATGAAAACCAAGGAAATTTCTAAACACTGATCAACACAAACCAACAAAACTAAAATGGCTAACCCAATGAAGCCAGAGATTAATAAAAGCCATTTTGAAATTAAACTTTTTTCTTAAGTTCCAAGAATTCTATTGGCTGAAATGATAGACTGCTTCTTTCTGGTTTGCAAGAATTTTCAAAATATTTCATAATTCTTTTAAGCTATTTGATACCAAACCACCTGAGACCATTCTTAATTATTTGATACAAACTTCCTGTTTAAAATGATATGAATTAAAACTTTCCATTGAAATTTCATGTTAATTTATGTTTCAAAAACCATTTTAATAATGGCAATGTTATTTTATTAAATTGTTTCTTATTTTCAAATTTAATTGAAACAGAGTCAGTATATTTTAGCAGAAATATCTAACAAAAGATTTAAAACATTGATATTACATCACAGACAGATATATGCACACACATAAATGCACACACAAAATCTCTGTACATATACACAAATCCATATCTTTTACTTGTTTCAATCACTAGACTGCAGCAATGCTGGGGCGCCACTTACCATTTGCCATTTTAGCCCCTATAAACTGCCAACTGAACTGGTTTAAGGGAAATGACCAGTCCTCACCGACATGAACTGTTTGTTCTTTATTTATTAACTGACCATAATAGAATTCTACTTCCACAGTTTAAAGAAGTATATGGCCTTTATCATTAGAGTCTGCCAAGCTGTCCATAAAGCACCTAGCTTTATGAATGGTGCTTTGCGGATGTAACTGGACATATGCTTAACTACATATGAATATATGTATGTATGTATGTATAGGAACATTTGTATATGCTTTGCTGGATGCGTTGTTGTTTGCTTGGTATGGAGAGATAATATTTATATTTTCTGGTTATGTCGTTCTGATGATTGGAGAGCATATTATAAATGCTGGCCATGAAATCATTGATATACGACTAAACCTTTTTACTAAAGGAACTTCTTCTATGTTCATTCCCATGATTTTGGTGTATATGTATTGAAGTAGTTTGACTTTAGAGTCCCATTGCAGTGTGAGGCATTACTTATAGTAATAGCCTTTGATATAATAATTATGTATGTATATATATATATATATATATATATATATATATATATATATATATATATATTCATTTATCTGTCAGCATAACTTATCCCTTTTATACCCCCTCTCTTTCTCTCTCTCTCTCTCTCTATATATATATATATATATAGAGAGAGAGAGAGAGAGAGACATGCACAAGCACGCACACACATACACACACACATGTCCACTGTAAGCATACACACAATTATGTACACCCACTCCTACATATACACCCACGAATGTGTCTGCTGTAATTGCACACACCTCCATCAGACAATATCATTGTGTACACAGGAATCGGTAAAATGAAGAGGAAAAAAATGAATTTTTCATAGATTTTGCTTCAGTTTAATAAATTCCATGTCATGGAAAATGGTGCAGGTTTTGAAATGTTAACATTTCAATTTAGTCTATTATTAATTCTTGGAAACCACTGTGGTGCCATTAGGAGTTGGAGGAAGAATCACACCACCAGCACCGAACATTTCAAAGAGCAGAACAACAAAACACAGGAACGGCAGCAAAATGGAGAGACTATAACATTAGAAGTAACAACTACAACAGTAGCCACAGCAACAACAACAACAACAACAACAACAGCTGCAACAACAACAGCTGCAGCAACAACATGAAATACACCAACAACAAAATAGCAATCACAAGACCAGAAATTAGCCTTAGGAAATTATAATCACCTGATCAGCCCGTGAATATTACTGGTACTTGTTTTTATCAGACATAAAGGATTCAGAAATAATATGACATTCTTTGTGATTTGAATTCTTAACCCAGAGGTATCTATCTAAAACCTTTAATGTTTTTAATAAAAAACGTAACCCTAAACCTAACCCATAATATTTTTAATAAAACACCATTTCTGCTGCTTCTCTCTCCTAATTCTTCAGAATGTAGAACAAACAATATTGGAAATGGTTTGTTAAGACTGAGATGGAGATCCTTTTGTGTGGAAAGAATATTGGTTAATGAGAGGATGTTTGTGGGAGAAACTATTTGCTTCTTCTAAAAGAGAAATTTCTTCAGTGTCATCTTATAAAGGTCCTTATGAAGTTCTTCCACTTCCAGGTGTATAGATATCTCTACTTGTTTTAGAATTTCGTTTGTAATATTGAACAAGAAGCAGGTGCTCTGAAGAATTTCGGAATTTAGAACAATGTAAGGAATCAACTAACTTAACAGACTCTTCTGTTCACACTGTCCGGCAAATGTGAGTCACATCGTTGTAATCAGGCAGAGTGAATGGGGAAATAAAATGATGAGGTGGAATGGTAGAATGGTAAGGTAAGAAGAAGAAATCACTTGAATGGATATAAGAGAGAGAGAGAGGTGGTATGTTTGCAGGAAATATTACCAAAATGATCGCCAAAATGATGGAATATCACTTTCATCTGTTCATTGGTTTTTATTTATATATATATATATATCTGCTTTTGCATGCTGGCATGGGTTACTCGAATAGGATATTGAGGTACTGTTGTCCTGTTTGATGCCTTTCTTGATGGTAACCTTTGGATGTTTTTCAGGTAGGGGATTTCTTCAAAGACATAAAGTGAGTGGATGGCATATTGACAGAAGTGGCAACAGCAACACTGCTCAATCATTGTGACTTTGTGTAAGGGAGCAAAAATGTAAACACACACACACACACACAAACACATATATAGATGTATATTATTATTAATAAAACAATATTACCAATTGGTTTCCTACTGAGTGTTGAGAAAACTCCACCAATCATCAGAAAAGGTCAAAAAGAATGGCATGGGATATTTGCCATACACACATGTATGTGTGTGTTTGTGTGCATATGTGTGTTTGTGGGTGGGCTCTTCTTATTTTTCATCAACTAAATATATTCACAAGTTTTGGTTAGCCAAGGTTTTATAGTAGAAAACATTTGCTCAAAGTGCTGTGCAGAGATATTGAACCTAAAACCACATAGTTAAAAAACAAACCTCTTAGCCACACAACCAAGCCTGAACCTGTAAAAGTTTACTTCTTTAGACTGATTTCCATAAGAGAGTGAAGAATATATTATCTGGAGTGTCTGACCACCTCTACTGAATATGATAAGCAAGCTTTGTTGCTTGGGATTTTCAACTTTTCTCAATACACAGTATATAATGAGATACCAAATGCTACAGCATCAGAATTTTAAATATTTTATTGTATGAAAAAAAAATTCCATTTTAAACGCAAGAATGGTACAAACAATGCCCTTTGCAGTAAAGGATTGTACATGCAATGTCATGGAGCATTGAAACAAGGGAATATCCTAAATAGCCCAACATATTCTGAGTAAACTCAAAAATCCACTGTACCCTCGTGGATCATATGTAGCATATAAATGTACCGTGATGCAAAGGGTAGACACATCTGTTTGATGTGGTGTCTCAAGTTGATGGAAATAGCTTCTGGGGTTCTTAGAAATCCCAATCTACAATCTTAAAAATAAAACACATTATTGAATAAGGAATTCTTGGATATATCACATGTGGAAAAGTAAAGAACAACAACAGAAAATGCTAAAGTGGTTAAGGCCATTATTCTTGATTATAGATCTGCATGGCGGCTGCTTTTTTTGCCCTTTCAGTGTAAAATTAAAAGCTATGCACTCTCTCTCTCTCCCCCAATCACCCTTAGATCTTGTTTTAGAGCAAATGGAGATGGCATGAAGCAGCGAGGAGTTATTGTATTGCAGGGCACTGCACAGAGAAAATAATAATGCATTTCAAGAATGCAATCCAAAATCTCGACCTCAAACAGCAATTAAGTTAAACAATCCTCATCAATCAGCTTCAGTCTTTGTTCTCCTCCTCCTCGTTGTTGGTGGCAGCAGCGTCATCATCATCATCATCATCATCATTGTCATCGTCGTCGCCGTCGTTGTCATCATCATCTTCATCATCATCATCATTTAACATCATTATTTTCACCACACACACACACACACACACACACACACACACACACACACACACACACACACACACACACACACACACACAATACAATATATATGAGACAGTTTGTAATGAGGAAGATAAAAGCAGAGACAATAATGGAGTCAAGAAAACCTTTTGATTTTGGTGAGAAGAAAACTTCTCTCAGACTGGCACCATGGGGAAAAGCATCCAAAACAATCTGTAGATTGTTGTTAGGAAGAGCATCGAATGATGGCCACATGAGATGTGCTCCTCCAAACTGTAGGAGGGTATCAATCCTGTCCAACCCATGCCAGCATGGAAAGTAGACAAGAAATGATGATTAAAAGAGTAACACAACTGCCGCTGATGATGATGATGGTGAGAAGAAGGAAGATGATAAGGACGTTGAAAATGACAATGATGATGACGATGATGAGAACGGTGATAATGTTGGTTTATGATGATAGCTATGATGATGATGATGTTAGTGATGATGAGGATGATGACAATGACGACGATGATGATGACAGCAACAACAATGGCAACGATGATAACAATGATGACCACGACAACGATGACAATGACGATGGTGATGATAATGATGATGATGTCCATGATGACAAAGATGACGTTAACAACAATGACGACGATAACAATGATGATGGTTATGATAATGATGAGGAGGAGGATAATGGTTATGCTGGCATCAAAGATGACGATGATGATGATGATGATGATGCCAGTGGTACCTGCATGAACAAAAGGTATAATTAGCAGAAAATGAGTGCAGGGAGAAAAACAAAAATAAGTCATCTTGTGTGAAAATGCTTTTGTTAGATATGGGAATAGTGAAGCTCCAGATGACAATTTTATAGAATTTAGAAGAACAGAGAATTGATGATGGATTCCAGATGTGTCCAAGACAACTAGTTCGGTAAAAATGTTAATTAAAATGACAAACAATAATAATGATGTTTGCAATGGCCATGAACATGATGATGATGGTTGTGGTGGTGGTGGTGACGATGATGAAGAAGAGGAGGGGGAAGGAGAAGAGGAGGAAGAAGAAGAAGAAGAAGAAGAAGAAGAGGAGGAGGAGGGGTGGGGATAAAGGAGGATTGGTTTGAGTGAACTGCAGTTCAAGGTCGAGATTTAGATTGCAATTCTTAAAATATATTATTTTCCCATCCAATATCCTTTTATTATAAGTGCAGGAATTACTAACAGACAAATCAGAATATCAAGATTTTTAGAAGCAGAATGTATGCATACA
>NC_068993.1:2851921-2856172 GCF_001194135.2 Octopus bimaculoides
GAGAGAGAGAGAGAGAGAGAGAGTATGAGTGAATGTGCATGTGTGTATGTGTGTGTGTGTGTGTGAAGAATTTGGTAAAAATGATAACCGACAAAGTCAACCTGACAGAATACATCTGGTTACACAGCCATAAATTTTATGTATTTAAAAAGAATAAACAAAAAATTAAAACAAAACAGTAAAAATGAATAAATAAATAAAAAAGAACTCTATCTCCCCTTACCCACACCCTAACCCCCACCCTCACCCACCCACTCAACATAAAAACTAATATATAATCAATAATAAATAGAAAACAGATGTCAATTTAGTCAATAAAATTTATCTCGGGCTAGAGGGAAATTTACATAATTTACTTTGACAATGCTGTGTAATAGATATAGAAGCGAATTTTGTGAATAGGAAGTATTTGAAATCACCACTTTAAGGGCTTAATAAGTTGATGTATCACTGTTTTGCAGGAACAGAGGGGAAGAAATGCTGTTGCAAAAAAGCAACAATTCAGTGTGCTTTTAATTTGTTACTGTCAAGTGATTGGTTATTTAACAACTGTGATTAACTAGGGTAAGGGTCAGATCAATAATTTGTGAAGAGAATTATAAGCATTCATCATATATTGAATATAGGAAAGACTCTAATAATATCAGGGCATAGAAACTCCCATAATAGAAAAAAAAAACATGAGCAAGAATTTGGTATTGGAAGAAATGATTTAATTCCTGGTGCCATGTAAAAAGCACTCAGAACACTCTATGAAGTGGTTGGTGTTAGGGAGTTGTAGAAACCATGTAAAACAAACTGGAGCCTGATGCAGCCCTCTGGCTTACCAACTCTTGTCGAACTGTCCAACCCATGCCAGCATGGACAATAGATGTTAAATGATGATGTTGATGGTGGTGGTGGTGATGATGATGATGATGATGATGATGATGATGATGATGATGATGATAATAATGATTATGATGATAATGATGATTTTTCAGCTCTGGCTTTTTCTGTGCTGATTATAGACCTGGTTATCTATTCTGGTCAAATATTGCTTGAAAAGTTTGGTCAGGCACTCAAGCAATTAGTTCTAGCCATTGGAGTCTTGATGGAATTTGTGATCTTTTGATCAAGAGTCAGAAGAGTTACCACAAAGCATCTCATATGGCACTCTAACAATTCTGCCGATGCATCATCTGGAATTGGTATTATATTTATGAATTTCAAAGAAAATAGAAGGCAAATTTGACCTCGGTGGGATTTGAACTCAGAGTGCTCTGAGTCATAACAGATACTATTAGACATTCAATCCAACACATGAACAACACTGCAAATTCCCTGAACTCCAGACTAAATATTTGTATGGCATTTGAAGTTCATCTCTCTTTGACACAGTTCAAAGTCAGTTGAGTTTATCTTAGCTTTTGAAATCCCTCCATGGTCAAAAGACTAAGCCCTAAGAATATTCTTGGATCAAAGCATTTCAACCATAAGCTAAAACCAAGAATTCAAAGAAAATAGCATTTGTCTGTGTTTGTAACAATTATTTCATAGAAGAATTTATAAAGATTCCTGCTGACATTACAGAAGGGTTTCCAACATTGCAACAGATTAAGAAAGAGGGCTTGAAAAACTTTTGCATATCTCCTGCAGATTCTGTACGGGTCAAAGCATCTCTGATGTTTATTTCACAATCAAAGATTTACAGAAAATATTGCAATTTTCTCTTCTTGCAAATAAATAAATAAATGTTTTCCTCTTTTTCCCTCTCACCTTTCCCGTTGTAGAATCACTCTATAAATCATCAAACTTGCAAGCTTCCGTTCCCGCCCTCTCTCCCTCTCCCCTCTCTCCCTCTCCCCTCTCTCTATTTCTTCCTTAAAGTGCAAAACTAAAATCCATTTCTAATTTTAAGAGATGAGGAATTATGTACATTATTTGATGGATATTTGTCCTCATCTTGTTTGTTGTTAACACAACGTTTCGGCTGATATACCCTCCAGCCTTCATCAGGTGTCTTGGGGAAATTTCAGACCTGGGTTCTCTCAATCCATGCTAGTGACAAATATGGACATTAAATGATGATGATGATGAAGAGGAGGATGAGGATAATAATTATTATTGTTGTTATTATTATATACATAGATACAGGTATGGCTGTGTGATAAGGAAGCATATGCCACATGGGTTGGGAAGCAAACTATGGGTCTAGTTTCTCTGTGTGGCACCTTGGTTGCCCCAAGCCAACGAATGCTTTGTGAATGGATTTGGTAGATGGAAACTGAATGAAGCCTGTCATATATATGTGTGCGTGTATGTGCCTGAGTGTCTGTGTTTGTCCTTGTCCCCCTGCCACTGCCTGGTGTTGGTTTGTTTATGCTCCCATAACTTAACGGCTCAACAAAAGTGACTGATAAAAGACGTACTAAACCAGAAAATGATAAGCACTGAAGTCGGTTTGTTTGATTAAACCGTTGATGACAGTGCTCCAGCTTGACCACACACCAGTGACCGAAATAAGTGAAAAACTAGAAAAGCTACAAACGTACAGACACACAAAGGCAATACCTATATACACGTGCATATACATGCCTATGTCTACCTGCATACATACGTATCTGCAAAGATGTACAATGTTACACATGTTAACACACACAACTGTCTCTCTCCGTCGCTCCCCCACCTCTACCTTTCACTTTCTCATTCACTTTACACACACAGAACACATACCTATGTATATATATTCTGATGTATTTATATATATATATATATATATATATATATATACGTGAGTGTGTGTGTGTGTGTGTCTGCTTCAGTAAGTAACCTGCAAGATGATAAGATAAAGAAATTCTCCTTGCATGCTGAAACCAATAAAGAGATTAACAATAAGACTGTGTATACAATGTGTGTAGAATTAATGTCCATTTTGCGGTGATTTATATCTCTAGGGTGCTCTATACGGTGTGTATATATAGCTGTGTGTGTGTGTGTCTATAAAGCATTCTTCTACATACATTACACCATTAGATAGTCTTATTCTATTCTCAGGCTTTGCTGTTTGTATTGTTGTGGGTTGGTTATGGGACAATATTTACCTCACTAATTAACAGCTTCAACAATAACGAACAATACATATTTCATACATATGTGTGTGTGTGTGTATATATTTATCTACATACACATATATGTATATTACATATATCTGCATGCATACATATATATATACATACATATATACACACACATACATACATACATACATACATGCATACATGTATATTTTATATGCAAATTCTTACATATATATACACGCACACACATACCTACATACATGCACTTTACATATAGAGTAAGAGTGAGAGAAAGTGGAAATCATATAGTCAAACTTACACACACACACACACACACACACATACACACACACGTACACACACACATTCTTATACACACATTGTCTGCTAGTTCCTGAATACCGGTATTGATTATACACTCATAAATTCTAGTAAATTCACTGAATTATTTGGTTGGCGGAGTAGGTGATAGTTTTAGCATTGGAGAGAGAGAGACACCTTCTTTCTACAATGGTCCATTGTGAAGATATATTTCCATAGTTTAATGTTTTCTCCAGGTTCCATCATAAAGACTCCAGCCACAAATTTTATGAAACAAAGTAGCTTGGCCATCACTTGCGAGAGAGTGATGGCCATTGTAGCTTGTACTGTGTGTTTGCTAATTGTTTTGGATGCCTATGGTCTTGAGAGAGCAATGTAAATGCCATCCTGGTCCTTTCACCCAGTTGACCCTTGAGTTGTTGTTGTGGGCACTCCATCGCTTAAGACGTCGAGGGTTCCAGTTGATCTGATGACCGGAACAGCCTGCTCGTGAAATTAACGTGCAAGTGGCTGAGCACTCCACAGACACGTGTACCTTTAACGTAGTTCTCGGGGATATTCAGCGTGACACAGAGTGTGACAAGGCTGACCCTTTGAATTACAGGCACAACAGAAACAGGAAGTAAGAGTGAGAGAAAGTTGTGGTGAAAGAGTACAGCAGGGTTCGCCATCATCCCCTGCCGGAGCCTCGTGGAGCTCTAGGTGTTTTCGCTCAATAAACACTCACAACGCCCGGTCTAGGAATCGAAACCGTGATCCTATGACCGTGAGTCCGCTGTTCTAACCACTGGGCCATTGCGCCTCCATGAACCTTGAGTATGTGTCAGCTAAAGGGAGAGAGAGGGGGTAGGGAGACAGAGAGAGAGAGAGA
>NC_068993.1:2856294-2857610 GCF_001194135.2 Octopus bimaculoides
AGGAGAGAGAGAGAGAGAGGGAAGGAGAGAGAGAGAGAGAGGGAAGGAGAGAGAGAGAGAGAGAGAGAGAGGTAGGGGTCTGCACTAGAACTAGGCTGTACTCATTTCGGCTGAGTAGACTGGGCAGGTGGAAATGTAGAACCCTCACCAGCAACAGCTACCCATGGGTTGGAGGATTGTCACCTAAGTGGGGAGGGGAGAAGAAGTGTTGTTTGTCAGGAGGAGGGAATCCCAAATAAATGGCTTATATAGCAATGCACAGTTACAACCATACTACTACTACTACTACTGCTACTGCTGCTGCTGCTATTACTACTGCTGCAACTACTACTACTACTACTACCTCCGTATCCTGAGTTGCAATACAACAGGAAATAACATTGCCCTTCATTTTCCCCATGTGGTCACTCAAAATAAGCGGCGATCTTACCATCTGTTACTTATTATTCTTAGAGTAATCTATGACCTTCTACCAACCCAATTAATCAATACCATTTATATATATATTCCTCACTAGACTTTTGTCTGAGAATTTACAGATATGATTCTCTTCATCTTTCATCCAGACTTCATTTAACTTCTTCAATTTCAGGCTTCTTTGAATTTCCTTTATTTAGTCTACCATTAAATATCAACTTCAAAATCAAAAGAATTTCAAAAACTAGATTCTGTTATTGAAGGTAGAACCGTTTTTAATTTTTGGTTTTTGGTTTTTCTTATCAGAAATAACTAGCATCATGTGTATCTCTGAACACAGCAGGATGTTGCCATCTAACAGCATCATTCCAGCCAAGGTTATATCAAACAATCTTTCTTCCCTGTAAATGTAAGATGTTTTCCAACTATCAACAGTCTTGTTAATTCTAAATTAAGAAGCCTAATCTTGACATTTTATCAAAGATGTTGAAAAATAATTAAGAATTTACAACTTTTAAACCCTATAAATAATAAAAATCTCTTCAACTACTATATATAATCTTGTAAGGTAGAAATTATCAATTATTCTTTCCACTATTTCAGCCCCAGTTACTATTTTGGTTCTGTATATATTTAAGATTTGTGTTGCTTTCGTTGCTGCTCTCTGGAGGAATTTTACCAATTTATTTTAATTAAATACAAAATCTTTTCTCTCTTACCATTCTTCTTGTCACCAAAACTTAATTCCAAAATAAAGAAGAAAAATATAATAATCGAACTCTTTTCATTAATATGAGATAATGTGTGTACTAATACTACTTCACATCGATCTATCTATCCATCTATCTATCTATCTATCTATCTATCTATCTATCTATCTATCTATCTATCTATCTATC
>NC_068993.1:2857656-2859256 GCF_001194135.2 Octopus bimaculoides
AAAAAAAAAAAAAACAAAAGACGAAGACAGGTGGTGTAGAAAACAAACAGATGTATTAGTATAACACTTGGGAATTGAAAAAGTCTTTAACGTTTCGAGCCTACACTCTTCCACAGAAAGAAACAAGGAGAGAAAATAAAGAATGTGTAGTGGCTAGTGATCTATCAGGGACTTCAAAATTTCTGCCAGATGTATAACGATGTTTAACTGGCTGAGACTTTGAAGCCACTGTCAACAACATTCTTGTTTAAGAATAAATATGAATAAAATTTGGAAACAATTTTCTCTATACAAAGTCCATAATCTATATTCCTAATTCTCAACTATGCTCAGTCTATCTGGCTATATCTGGCTAAGTATGATCAATGGGATCCATGACCCATTCTGTTTCTCTTTAGTATTATCTTGGACCACACTGTGAAATAGGTCTTTCCCTTTCGCAAGTTAGCATGATTTATTTCAATAGAGATTCGGTAGCTATTTCAGGCTGAGTCACCACACAGAGTCTCTTCCCATTGACTTCAGATTTTTAAATGAATATTTATTCTTTTGATTTTGCATAGTACCTTTATACCTTATTAATTCATGTCTAATATCCCCTTATTTTTTATGAAATAACATTGTATCATTTCTATAATTCTCATTTTACAGCAGATGCATTTTTACAGCTTATACTAGGAAAGTTCAACCTTAAATTTTGAATTCCTTTCTCTTTTTGTTTCATTTAGGATATATGAAGTTTTACAATGTTTTTTACACAGCATTTATAATAAATATGACTAAGCATGTCTTCTTCCATACATTGTGAAATAAAGAAAAGTAAGTGCATATTATACAAAAGATATTATTTCCCATTACATTGCATATGATATTTTTCAGGATTACATTGTCTATAATTACGAGAGCATTTTTTGCATGAATAACACAGTAATAAAGGGGGTACAAACACTGACCCTTTAGAACTTATTTTAAACCCTTATGTGTTCATCAAGCTGGGGCCAAAACTAAAATGAATAGTTACAACAATAATTTATGGCATTCATTTTAAAGCCTATAAACATCAATGTATCGGAAAAAAACGAAACTGTTTAACTGAATAAGCATTACATATGGTTTCAGTATGACATAGAAGAGCTTGCTTTGAAAATATTTCATCGAAATAAAATAATTCTTAATCATTTCTGCATTGTGCCATATTTATATCAATAGTGCTTATTTTTTTAACAACTATTATGATACTGTTACTTCAGGAATGAAAAGAATCCTTGCAAAAGTTTACACTATAATCATCATCCCTTATTGTTCCTGACAACAAGCAAAAAAAATAAAAAAATAAAAAATAAAAACTGAGGAAAAAAGAAAGAAGAAACCAATCTATGCCACTGAAAGTCCTTGAGCATTGATGTGCTTCTGTTTCTGTTATCACATGGAATGAATAAATGATAGTTATAAACAACAAGTAAACAACTCATAAATTGTACCTGGGTAGGAATTAACCTTTCATTATATGGAGGAAGAGAGAATTGTGACATTTTTCCCCAAGAAATTCTATAAATATTTCATCAAATCAAAAGATACAGTTAAAAAATATACCATATAT
>NC_068993.1:2859352-2862446 GCF_001194135.2 Octopus bimaculoides
ATATTTACACATAGATATATGTATATATTTATATCTTTATGTATGTGTATATATATATAAATATATATATATATGTGTGTGTGTGCATATTTAGCTAAGTATATATGATATGCAAGTTGGGGGAAGAACTATATATGTTTCTGTTTTTTTTTATTTCAAAGAAATAATCGAAATGCATTTTAGCAGAAATGTCAAACTTTTGTGTGGCATAGCAATTTTAATTTAACAGGTTATCATTATGTCACTAATGCATGAATATTGGCACCAGACCGAAAAACAAATGATGCAATTGTATAAATATTGGAAACAGGGTTAGAAAGAGAAAAAAAATATATCGAAGACTAGAACTTATAGTATTTATTGATGTATTTCCATAATCTTCCATATTTTCTCCTCTGATTTTAAACATTCACATATATACATACACACTTGTACACCTTATATGGCTCTCTCTCATTCTCTCTCTCTCTCTTTCTCTCCTCCTCTCTCTAATCTTCCAATCATTTGTGTTAAAATGTGAGCTTTATCTTTTTCTTTCTGTTATTATTTTGTTTATAAAAATGTGATAACAAATAATGCAAAAACAAAGACAAAAAAAGAAACAAGAAAAACCAGTAAAACATGAATTATAAATTTTAATCTGAAATATTTGTTGATTATTATTTCCCAGAATTCTTTGCAAATGGAAATTGTAAATTATAATTGGAAAGTTAATGTATAAATGCAGTAATTATCTCACTACCAATATTCTTAATATCAACAAACTGTAAAAGTATGGGGTAAGATCAATGAAATTTTGGTGGTAGGGAGGACAAGAAAACTATGGCTGTATTTTTACAAATGGAGGCAATGTTGATAAAGCTTTCCATTTGCACCCAAGAGATGGGTTGGAGAAATGATAGCATAATTGCAAAATATTTGGTCAATCAGCTGGAATAAATAAAGGATTAGATTTATATTTTTGTTGAAAATTTTAAAATGTAACAAGAAATTCTAAAACAAAACCCTATAAAATGGTTAAAATATGGAGTGAAATAGCTAAATTGATTTCTAATTTTTATTTAATGTAACACTTAAAACCCATTCCTAGCAACTGAGATAATGTTGATGGATAAAATTGGGTGAAATCAAAACATAAAAACGAATTCAGGTTTACATCAGAAGAACGTATTTCTTTTCTAAATGGAAACCCATATCGTTATGGATTTTATTTTAGCAGAAAATAAAATAATAGTATTTCGAGTTTGTTGTTGTATAAGTGCTCTGGAATGTTGTGTGTGTGTGCATCATGCTTAATGAGGACAACTATGAGAATTAGAGTTTGTTGTGGCAACAGACGATGACTCTCAACATCTTCAGGAGGTTGTTTGCTTCTTTGTGGCGCTTTGTATGTATTGCAATATCTATGTTGGTGATTGTATTGATTGAGTTTTTAAAGACAATAAAAAAAACACTGATTCTGTGTTGAAGTGCTTTTACAAAGTTGACAAAAGTGTGTTTGCCTTTCTTCAGTGCCAATGTCTTGACAAGATGAGGTGATGCAAGAAAAGTTAAGGAATTGCTTACCAGAAGGTCTGTGTTGGTTATGTGTGTGGAATAGAATGCAATGTCTGAAAAAGAGATGTAAAAAGTTAGTTTTGCAGATGTGGATTGTTTAGGATGCAAAGAGAGTTTAGTTGTAATGTTATTGTGTCACCTCTTATATTATATGTATTATTTGAAAACCAAGATGTGTTCAGTGCATTCAAATCTCTTTTGGGTTGTGTGATCCAGTGAAATGGTCGGTGACATCGGTTATTAAATAAATATGCTTTTTATTGGTGGTTTTTATTAAGAAATCTTACATTTCTAGTTTAGTAATATCTCCCATTGATCTATGACTGTTATTTGTGATATCTGTTTATTGGAAGCATGCTTTTATATATGAACCAGACTGACTCCCTTGTGAATAAATTGAGGATAATTTGAAATTATGAAAATCTTATGTTCAAACTGAAAGAATGTTTCCTGCTTTATTGCTAGGTGAATGTTGTATGAATATAAAATCATTTAGTTATATATAATGGTGTCTTTAACACCATTACTGTGGTACTTCAGAGATGTTTGCTTTATTCTTTCAAACATTTCATTTTTTTTATTTATTCCATGGGAAGCATTCATTTCTAAATATATTCTCTGCTAATCTGTGACATTGAGGAATAGAGATAACAATAGCACTTCCTGTTTGTATTATTTCTGTTGTTGTTAAGGCAGCAAAGATGGATGGGATGAGAGTCCATCGCAGCGTTACTCATTTTTGCCAGCTGAGTGGACTGAAGCAACGTGAAATGAAGTGTTTTGCGTCGCCCGGTCCAGGAATCGAAACCACAATCTTGCGATCATGATGCTGACACCCTAACCACTAAGCCATGCACTTCTACTGTTAAATGTAAAGACACACATAATTATATTGGTTTCCAATTTTGGCACAAGGCCAGCAATTTCAGGGGTGGGAGTAAGTTGATCTCCAGTGATCAGCCAGTACTTATTCTATCGATCCCAAAAGGATGATTGACAAACTTGACCTTGATGGAAATTGAACCCAGAATGTAAAGATGGATGAAATGCAGCTAAGCATTTTAGCCAGCATCCTAACACGCATCCATAATGTCAGTGTTAGTCTATCCTGTATCTACATATTACTTAAAAAGTAGTATTTGAGGAAGATTTAGCTATAATTTCGTGTGAGTTGAGCAACTTCATACACGATTCCAAAGTAGTTCATGTTGATGTTCTTGTTGGAATTAGTGTTGTCAATGCTGCTGCTGCTGGTGTTGTTGTTGTTGTTGATGATGATAATGATGATGACAGTGCTGAGGGTGTTAACAGCGATCAGAGCAAGATGATATTGATGATGTCACGGCTGATGATAATGTCAATGACAATGAAGATGATGATGATGAAGATGATGCTGATCATGATGACGGCGATTATGACGATGATGATGATGATGATAATAACAATGACAACACGATGATGACAGAGATGGTAGTGGTGGTGATGTTGATGATGATGATTATGATGATGATGATGATTGTGGTGGTGGCACTGTTGG
>NC_068993.1:2862899-2870021 GCF_001194135.2 Octopus bimaculoides
TATATATACACATACATATATATATATGTATATATACATACATACATATATATATATATATATATATATATATATATATATATATATATATCTGTGTATGAATAAGATTGTGATATAGCAGAGATAGCAGATTTGTACACACACACACACACACACACACATTCCTAACATCATCATAAGTTAAAAATTAAACCCAGAGATCAATATTTTTTCAGCAACTTAAACAGATCAATACCAGATATGTCGACAACACAAAGCAGATCCATTATAACAACTTGAATATTAAATAAATAAATCAAAACTCCATTCCTGCCCACTCCCACCTCTCAGCAAATTCATTAACAGCTAATATGAATCAGTAGGGAAGGGTCCAGGCAGTCACTGAACCTGCTAGAAACAATAGCTATGTTTGCAATTTATCACATCCTTCTGGCTTAAAAAAAAAAAAGAAGACTGCATTAGATCTTTTATTGTTTATCTTTTACCTGTTTCAGTCATTAGACTGTGGCCAAACTGGGGCAGCACCTTGAAGAATTTTTAGCCAAATGAATCAGCCCCAGGGTTAATTTTTTTTTTTTAAACATGCTACATACTCTCTTGGTTTCTTTTGGCAAACCACTAAGTCACAGGGACAAAAACATACCAACACCGGCCACCAAATGGTGGTGGAGGGAAAATACAGACAAAAAGACCCACACACACATATGTTTATATACATTAGGCTTCTTTCAGTTTCCGTCTACCAAATCCATTGAGAAGTCTTTGGTCTATCTGAAGCTATAGTAGAAGACACTTGCCCAAGATGTCACACAGTGGGACTGAACCTGGAACCACACAGCCTTAAATAGAAGTAGTCCCAGAACTGCTATTCTTATTCATTTGTTTTTATAGACTTTGTGGATCAGGCCTCAGCCCCCTGTTTGTTATTGGCCAACTCTATCAAAGCCTGACCTAGGTGCAAGACAACACCACCACCAATGACTACACCACCTTATTCACAAGCTTCCCTCTCTTTCTTTCTTTTTTCTTCATGTTAGCATGAATTAGAGATGAGTATTGACGATACAAAGTATTCTTCCCCTGCTGCCTCATCCTCGCTCGCCAGAAATGCCCATCATGTCCATACCTGTCATCTTTCCTGTAAACTTAGGTTGTCACCATTGATGTCTGTGCTTTTTCTCGTCTCTCTTCTGCCTTGTTTTATGTTTAAACAGTTTAACATTCTGAGTCATGATTGCTTACGATTTTAGCTTTTAACCCAGATTTCTGTTTTTCTAAATTCTAGAATTTTTCCTCCCACCCACCCAAAACCCCACTCTTTTAACGTGAACTCGGAAAATTTATAGTTTGGAGGTGGAGAAAGGATTAGATACTGGTAAATTTGGCACTCTGCAAGAAATGCTACATATAGAAAAAAATATTTAAATCTGAAGCTAAGAGGTAGCTATAATGCTTTAAGATATACAATTGTATTAAACTGGCTTCCATGCAAACAACGCATTAAACTTGCTGAAACATATTGCAAATCATTACATTTTCCATTAACATTAGTTGTGGTTGTCATAATACTTGCAACAGCTATGAAAAATCTTGATAATTTACACCATTCCAGAGACAGAGATTCTGCTACAGAAGCAAAAAGTCTAGGCTTGCATTTAATATGTAGTCTGCTTTGTAATATATAAGTTCTTCATTTTGACTTCAGTTTTTGTTTCAGCATTGTGGTTGTTGTTGTCGACTTCATTGACATCATCATCATCATCATCATTATGAAAGTAGCAAGGTGGCAGACTCATTGGAGTATTGGGGAAAAATGTTTTCCAGTATTTCTTTCAACTGTTTACATTTTGATTTCAAATCCTGCTGAGGTCAATGTCGCCATTCATCTTTTCAGGTCGAGAAAGTAGGTACCAGAAAAAAAGACATTTACAAGAAAGGTTATCATTCCCAATGGAAAAATACCTTAGGAATGAGAACCCAGGTTTGAAATTTCCCTAAGACACCTGATGAAGCCGAAACCCTGTGTTAACAACAAACAAGATGAAGACAAATATCCATCAAATGTAAATAATGTAAATAATGTTCCTTTCATATGTTATTGTATTTTTTATATTTCTGATTTATTCAGACAAACAATTGAACACAGATATTACCAACATGTTCCCATATGACCAATGATTCTGCTAGGGGTTTCAACAAGCACAAACATATGGTTTGGTGCACAGAAAAATTCATTCCATTGAGACTCAACAAAAATTACTGCTGACCTAGATTAAAGTACATTTTAACACAAACATCTGCAAACACATCTCTGTTGTACTTTTACAGTTCAATATTTTCCCATTAGTTATTCTGGTTGATTTTCGAAAATAATATTTTAGCCAAATATTCTTGCATTTTTCCATAAATTTCATAAACGAGAGACTTCCATTGCAAAAAAATTATGTCACATTCTTAGTGTTTCCATTAACTTAAGAACAACAAGAATCTGGGTTAAAAGCTAAATTGATTGCTGGACTTTGTTCCTATTTACATATCTGCATAAATACAGGCATATCTATGTATGTGTATATATATATATATATATATATAAGTGTGTGTGTGTGAGTGTGTGTGTGTCTGTGTGGTGGTGTATGCACACATACACATATATATATAGATACATACACATGCATAAAACTGAGAATATAAACACAGACATAAGTGTATATTGAAACATAACAGCATGTGTCTTTGTGTACATAACCTACATTAGTCAAGTATTCAGATAAAAACAATATATATGTTCATATATTGTGTACACATAATATAATTCATTTTATATTATTCCTATATATATATATAGATATATATATATATATATGTAAGAGACCAAAGTGTATGTATGCTGCCATATGAACATAAAAAGGAATACAAGACATGGAACAAGAATGCAAAACATCCAGACAGATGATATAAAAAAGGGACAAGAAAAAACAAGGACAGGTCATTCGGAGTTTTCTTTCCTCAGTCGAGTTCCAGATTATCTTTGCAATTTCGGCTGTGTGTGTATATATATATATATATATATATATATCTTGTTTGACATGTATACATATTTTGTGTTTCATATCCAAGCTGTTATATTTAATGTATTTAATTTGTTTATCTGTATAATTGCCTCCATATCTGCTCAGCTCAATCCCTCTCAAAATAGCCATTCTTTATTCCACAAAATTGATTCCTCAAAAAGATATTGGAGTCTAAGTTTGAATTATTCAAGCACTACTAAGTGTCTTCTATACTGAGAATCTCTGGATCTCAACTACTGACTATATATATATATAGTCAGTATATATATGTATACATATGCATATATATATGTGTATATATGAATATATATATATATATATATATATACACACACACACACATATATATATGTATATATGTATGTATATATATATATATTTATATTTATATAAATATATAAATACATACATATATATATATATATCTATTGTGTATATATGTATGAGAACATCCTTTAGGTAGTTAGGGAAAAAGTAAATAGGAAAACTGAACGACCCCTAAATAAATCTGCTACCAATAATAAAGGGTCAGCAGATTGTACATTATTTGTTATCAGAACTATAAATTATAGCTGATCTGATAAATATTACCATCTTAACGAAGCCAAATAACAATATTAACAATGCACAATACATAGAACTCTGCCAAAACCATGTTGTAATTCATCTGTCAAAGTTGATCCTTATATTGAGATTCCATGTTTCCTTATTATGATGAAGAGACAATCATTTGTTTTCTATAGAGATATTTTTGGTGAGGTAGAATTTATTTTGGCAATATCCACAAATTTCTTTATTTCTTTTTTTTTTTTTTGGCTAGTGTTTGTACAATAATATATTGAAGAAATGTAATTTTTTTTTAATAAAGATTGGATTTTGGACTGGGGAAAAGCTATTTTCATCTTTTGTTTTGTTTCTTACTCTTTTTGGCATTGGTTTAACTTGACAACCGTTTCAGCTTCAGTCTTGTAAAATGTATTTAACTGAGTTATTTGTTTTGCCTAAAACTGTAGAAGAGATTAATACCAATATCTATACAAACACACATATTCACAGCAATCTATCAATCTATCTATCTATCTATCTATCCATCTATCTGTCTATCTATCTCTCTGTCTATCTATCTATCTATCTATCTATCTGTCTATCTATCTATCTATCTATCTATCTATCCATCTCTCTATCTATCTATCTCTCTGTCTATCTCTCTGTCTGTCTATCTATCTATCTATCTATCTATCTATCCATCTATCTATCCATCTCTCTATCTCTCTATCTATCTCTCTATCTAGATAAATAGATAGATGGATAGATAGAGAGATGAATTAATAGAGAGATATCAATCTTAATGTGTATACTTTGTATTTGTTTGGTTCAGTTAATCTATAAAACATTACAACAAATTATATCACATACAAACACACATATTCACAGCACAGCTCTTTTATGAATTTTACTTAGAAATTCATTCCTGTAGTATTCAAAGATATATATGCATGCGTGGATGCATGCACACACACACACACACACACACACACACACACACATGTATATATGTATATAAGCATTTGTATGTGCATATCATGTACTTATACGTAATACAGAACACAGTATGTATATATATCTATTGATATTTACTGATTTTTGCATGTATATCCAGTGTCAGAAGAAGTTCTGCATTTGAATAGCATTCAGTTGCTGGTTCCTGCAGAAGATCTTTGAAAGCACACAACAAAGTTTTCCATATATATATTTACCAATGTATATGCTACTGTTGACACATTAAGCTAAATAAAATCATGTTCTTCCATGCATAAAAGTTTGTCCATTATGACCATATCATGAGGCCGTTGTCATGTGGGCTTTTCAGTGCTCATGCCACATATGAAGCACCTTTGTCGATGCCATGTATAAAGCATCCATGTGTATGTCACGCATAAAGTGTCCATGCCAGTGGCATGTAAAGAGCACCCCTTGTACTCTGTAAAATGGTTAGCATTTGGAAGGGCATTCAGCTGTAGAGACCATGCCAAAACAGACAATTGGCGCCTGGGTAGCTTTTATAAAGCCTTTGAAGTAGATGTTTGTTAATTAAAATGAGAAGCAACATTTTATTGTGCACTACTGCACCAATACAGCAATGTGCACCTATGCAGCTTAGAGTGAAAGAATGTTGAGTGGAAGGTTTTGATGTAGAAATAAAGACTTTAAAACTTTTTAGTAGTAAAGAAAAAACAGTTGTTCCGGGTAACTCAGTATGTAATTCTATATGTAATTTAATGTTTGTAATTCATAGCTAATGTAAGCAAAATAAGTTCATGCAGAATAAAATGTAAATCAAAAGAGCTTAAGTAATTTTAGACATTATAAAACCTTACTGTGAACTAAATAAGAATGTAAATAAATTCATTTTATGCTACTGATGTCCAGAAATTTGGAATAAATTTCTTGATGGACTGCTTTACATTTTGTTGACCACTCCTCAATGAAGGTGTACCAGTCTTCCTTCCCTTATCAATAGCATAGATCAGCTGCTTGTAAAGCAGTCATGAATTAAGCTAGCACTTAGTGGACAGTCTAATTTGCATATTTGTGCTTTTGGTGGCTCATCGTTAATTAAATGATATCTATTTATGTATAACATAGTGTAAATCAAAAGAAGTGAAATAAGTTTAAATAGGACTCAGCTAACAGATGTCGTTTATGTAAAACAAAGATTGGAACGAGAAGAAAAGATGTGTATGTATGTATATCTGTGACAACCTGCAAACTATGTTTGGATAATTGCTTTCTCTGTCTTTCTCTGTCCATTAGTATTCATAAACATGACTCGTCTTGGCTCTTATAAAGAACTGCCATGTTTTACGCCTGTTCGTAATGTAACTGTTGTTGTTGTTATCGTTGTAGTCAACGATGTTGATGCTACTCTCATGTTTATCATAATCCTTTCCAATGATATTACATTTAAAATCAATTAACGATAGCAACCGTATAATCAAATGGAATATAATACTAGCTTTTGTCATTAGAGATAATTACAATAATTGGATTCTTTGTAAATAATTGTTTCAGATTAGAGTTACAGTTATAATTCTGTTCAGTATGTACATCCATAGTTATATTTACTCTGCCTATCTTTGCAGTATTTTCCATCTGGCAATTATCATTTCGTTATACAACTATGCAGTCAATAGTAAAGATTAATGGAATTTAAAATAAATCCTTGGTGAAAAAATGTCCATTGAGAAGCCATCTACTGCAAGGCTACAGGAATCATCATTAAAGCACCCTCTCTGTAATGCAACATTCTAGCCATCGGTTATAAATAACTTGAATAAATTCCTAAAATATCAAAGTTTAGAGACAGCTATTAGCATGGACAACATATAAAATTCTCATGCTGCTTATCTTCCATTTAGGATTGTGATCTGCTTTTAGAGGAAACCTTTTAAGAACATTAAAGATTTACTGGTTGTTCTTTTAAGTGACCACATCATTTCTCTGCATTCAATTATGATAATCGTAAATATTTCTTTTATAATTTTAGATCTGTAAAAATGGTAAGAATATGCTCCTCTGATGAGGGTAAGTAAGTCTGAAATGTGTATAGTGTTGCGGATCTACTTATCAAAGATTCAGTTTATTTCCCATATAATATTTAATCAAAATTAAATATTAAAATTGTGGGGATATTTTCTCATCTTTTCTTATAATTTATAATCCAAATTATAATTGTTAAAATCATTACGGAAGTAATTTTAAATAATGAAATCTTTTGGTTCACTGCATCAAATGAAACGTGGAATTTTTAGAGTCTTTAGAGAAGTGGATAAAAGCAGTCATCCTATGTCTGTGTGTAGATACATATGTATATATATATATATATATATGCATACACACATTTATGCATACATACACACAACATGCACAAGCATAGGTATACACACACACACACACACACACACACACACACACACACACACACATATGTGTCTGTGTGTATGTGTGTATATATATATATATATGTATATATGTATATATATATAAATAT
>NC_068993.1:2870062-2871577 GCF_001194135.2 Octopus bimaculoides
ATATATATGTATGTATATCAATATATATCTATATATCTATATGTATGTATGTATATATATGAGACCCACTAAGCAGAATGAATCATCACATAAGAAAGCTAATGTTATGCAACAACATGAAAGAAAACCAAAGACAAAACAAAAGAACATCAAAATTAAGCTGAAGCCTGTAAGATTTAGCAAGAATTTGGTTATTTTTTTCTGGAGATTAGTCAGTGTAATTGGAACATGAATGAAGGTTTTATTTTCTTGAAGTGTTTATAGGAATGCGGATAACGGCTTATGTAACAGAGAAGGAAGATGTGGAAGGAGTTTTTCTGTTTTTTTGCATTTGCATGTCTTGAAGAATATAAAATCCCAGAAGTTCTGTCATGTAGTTGCAAAGAAATTAAAGCTGTAAGAAATGTTGTCTTTTATGGCGCATGTCTTCTCTTGTGAACGTTTTTCTTTTTTTTTATCAGAAATATACTTCCATCAAATTTCTGTATTCAAGTGAAGAATTTTTAAAAGTTTCCAAAACGATAAACCTGATTTTACTTTGTTCGAATTCTTTACCAATAGTCTATGTGTCTCCATAAATCTGGTGCCATGCTTGTTTACTTACTAATCTACTTACTCAAAGAATATGCCACAGTTATCTCCCATTTCCTCATGCTGAAGAATTTGGTCCTTAGGATTAGATCTGCTTTGATTTAAAGTTATTCATACCTTCACCCTTGGTTTATGGATTGAAATTCCTTTGCAAAGCTTCAGCTTTGAAACAAACATAAGACCATTCCATGTTTCTTAATTTTGAAAGATAAAAGGAGTATAAAAATATTGCATTACTTATGGGATGACCCAATATATATATATGTGTGTGTGTGTGTGTGTGTGTACATATATATATATATCTATATGTATATAGACATATATATGTGTGTGTGTGTGTGTGTGTGTGTGTGTGTATGTATATATGTACGTGTGTGCTGTTTGCAAGAGTCTTCTGGCAAGGATGACGTAACTTCACATCAAAGATCTCTCAGAATCCGTGTCAATCCACACACTTACAGCATTATTGGTCCTTTACTTATGTCATGACATAAATTTCTGTGACACCTGACAGTGTTTATCTGAAACAGCTGTAAAGATTTGATTGCTTCATTCACTTATTTGTACACACAACTTACCAAAACTTACCATTTTTACCTCCCACACTTCCTCAACAAAAATTATTCTTATGACCAACTCCGATACCAGAGGTCAAGTCTTGGATTTATCTAATCACTAGCCATTGCCTATTAAATATTACTCATGCTTAAGCATTCTCCAACACACTCTGTATGTTAATGTGGTAAGGCTACAAATCTTCCAATACAGAACATTGTTTGCAGACTTTCTCCTAGTTTTATCCTCATATCTTTTCTAATTTACCTGAATTGCATCTGCAAATGATTGCACATATACACCAAATATACTGACACAAACATATTTAAGCACACCAGAGTACATTACATATATATATACATACAATGC
>NC_068993.1:2872557-2875636 GCF_001194135.2 Octopus bimaculoides
TATATTATATATCATATATTACATATACATATATAATATATTATACATATATCATACATATATATATATATATATACACACACACATATTATATATATATATATATATATATATATATATATATTATATGTATAATGTATATATAATAAAGTTGTGTGTATGTATATATATATTAAAGGTGAGAAAAATGGTGGGAAATATAGAAATAAACATTAACTTGATGCTTGTCACCCACTGCAATGTTTTGTTGTTTTTTAAAGCTAAGATCTAAGCAAATGTGTAATGGCAACATTAAAGGCAAGAGCACACACACACATGCACACACACACACACACATGCACTATGCATTTACTAAAGAACTTTCTAGAAGAAACATAAGCCATAACATATAACATCAACCTACGAAGAATGGCACTTCGCTCAGTTAATATCTTTGTCATATAGCGTCTATAAATACTTTTCAAGGGTTTTATGTGGAATTAAATTCTAAGATGAAGGCATCCCCTTTAGGATCTGTATACAGAAATGCTATAAAGTTTGCCTTGTGTAATAGTTTTTTTTTTACATATGTTATGTGTTGTTTTTTCCCTATGTTTTGTGTTCGGATTTATTTTATTGTCCTTCTTATTTTATTTTTTTGGTTTTATTTTAGTATAAGGTCTTAATGGGAAGAATGTTTTCAGTAACTTGAGTTATTAGGAAATGAGTTTAAAAACAAAATAAAAGCAATGAATTGCAAAAAAAAAAAAATAATAATAAAATAAAATAAAAAATAAATAAATTAACAAAATAATTAAATAAATAAGAATAAAGCTAGGATGAACTGAAAATCATTGTGGTGTTATTTTGGAGTATTTTTTGTATATATATTCTTCTCCTGAAAGGAACCTATATAACAGAGAAGGATATTGTTAAAAGAGTTTAAAATATTTTTGGCAATGGGAATATTTTTGAAGTTGAAAATTTGGTTATTCAACGTGTGGAATATAATAAGAAACAGGAAGAGAAGAGGAAATTAATTCTAATCCTCATAAAGTCCAATAGAGTTTCCTTAATTCAAGAATAAATATCAAGCCTTTCAGAATTGCAGCTGGCTTAACTGAAGAGCTGGACCGAACAGTTGAGACGTAGCTTAAATGCCATCAATGGTACAATGCTCCTCTTGTGACCTACGCAATTTACTTGTAACAGCTCTTTTCTGTTAAGTGGTAAATCGGTATCCTTTATCTGTTCATATCTCTGCTATTAGTGGCAGGTTCACATGGTAACTGAAAGAAATTGAATAATAACTTATCAGTTTATCAATGTGAGTTCAAATTTCATCCATGATTGTAGCTGGAAATGAGGGCAGCCTGGCTGCATAAATTCTCTGAGACAGAAACAACCGAAGAGGATAAAGGACTTGTCAGGCAATTCGTAGGCTGCTGCTTTGTAAAAAACCATCCGGTACACTCTGTAAAGTAGGTTGGCTTTAGGAAGGGCATCCATCTGTTGAAACCATGCCCCAAAACAGACAGAAGAACTTGGTGAAATCTTCTGATTTGACAGTTCCGGTCAAAACATCTAACCCATGCCAGCATAGGAAATGGACATTAAATGATGATAATGATGATAATGATGGTGGTGATGATGATGTGTGATTGTATGTGTACATAAAAGGGATATACAAATGCTTTTATCTTACTGTCGAATATTAGTGTGTGTGTGTGTGTATGTGTGTGTATGTGTGTAATATATGTATATGTTTATATATATATATATATATATATATATATATATATATATATATATATATATATATATATATATATATATATATATATATATGTATATATATATATGTATATATATATGTATACACACACATATACATACGTCATATATATATTTATATATAAATGTGTGTGTGTGTTTGTATTTGTGTGAAAGTGAGTGCTTATGTGTGTCCTAATCTGGTTTTCTGTTAACTTTGCTAGTCATAAACAGTTTGGTTCAGGCTAAGAACTTGAACTTGGCACTTTTCCGTGCAGTAATTACCACTTTGCTCTCCGTCTGCCACCACACAGCCCTGTTGCACCAACACAGTCTCATCTTAATAGAGGAGAATAACTATAATGCTGCAGGTTTATGATATTGGCCAAATTCCAGCATTTGACAAAGACTTATCAAAGTGAAATACCTGATGAGATGCATATAGTTGACATATGTTGAATTCGCCCTCCAATAATCCACCTTTTCTCATTCTTTGGACTAATTCTACTGGTTTGGCTGCAAAGTATTGCATGAACTTTGGCCAAGGAGCCAAAATTTGGTATTAGAGATTTTCACAATCCTGATTTCCTTTATTCCAGGAATAAGCAATATATGACACATTTTCAAATATTAAAAGCACAGGACGGAAAAGTGGGTTTAGAATTTTGCAGATGATGAATGACATTGTAATGGCCTCTTTATAATTACGAATGAGGGAGAAGGAAATTATTGCTTGGTCCCTTGATTGAGTAAAGGCTAAGTGGACGGCCATTTTGGAAATGCAGTATTTGAAAATATTCTATAGAAATGGATTGCATAATATAGAGGGTTGCTTAATGGAAAAGATGGTTGGTAAATATTCCTATGCAACAACAGGGAATAAATGTCTGCATCATATAGTATTAGCATTGAATTATGAAATTAAATACAGTAGTTTCATCTCCCTACATTGCGAGTTCAAATCCTGCCTGTGCAAACTATGCTATTTATTCATAGAATATTTTCATCTGTTAATTTTTTTATGGCATTTTTTATTCTTTGATTCTTTTATTTGTTTCAGTCCTTAGGCTGCGACCATGCTGGAGCTCTCCTTTGAAGAATTTATGTCAAAAAATTGACCCCCACTACTTGTGTTTTTTTTGTTTTTTTTTTAAGTTTGGTACTTATTCTGTTGATTTCTTTTGCTGAACTGCTAAGTTATATGGACATAAACACACTGACACTGGTTGTCAAGTGGTTGTGGTTGGGCAAACACAGGCACACACACACACACACACACATGCGTGCACATACACACATGCACCCCCACTCAACCACACATACACAG
>NC_068993.1:2875647-2877783 GCF_001194135.2 Octopus bimaculoides
ATATATATATATATATATATATAATGTACATAATTCCTCATCTCTTAAATATAGAACTGTACCATTGCTAATGTGTTTGATTGAAACCCTTCAAGACAAAGACCCAACATGGTTGCAATCCAGTGACTGACAGAAGTAAAAGTGAAATAAAAACGTGAAATATAAATCCATAAATTTAATTACTGAGAAATGTTTTCTGCATTTAAAGTCATACTTAATATATTTAATGAGGGAAGAATTAAAACAAAACAAACTAATTAAGGTTATGTAGTGAGGAAAAGATAACATTAAGTCAACGATTAATATTATTTTAACTAGTTTTGGAAGTATGGAAGACAATTCTGGGCATGTTCTGGTCTCATTAGATCTCTTCAGCAGAATCATCATAAACTTAATTTTACTTGCCACTACACTGACAAGAGAATCACCAATTTACAATAGTATACACAAGTAGGTGTGAAAAATTAGCATACTGTTTTAAATTTTAATTAACCAATTAGGTTAATTACTCAGAGATGCCATCTGCATGACACACATCAAAAGTGAGCATCAAACGACTAATTAAAACTAAATGACTGGAATTGTCTCGTAGATTTTCTAAAATCATTAAAAATAATATTAATCATTGACCTAATGTTGTCATTTGTTCATCACATATTTAATTTTAATTAACTTTTCAATACACACCACATTAAGTATATTAACACGAACTTAATTATTTCATACATAGCTCTGCTTTGTTTCTTACTACCTTGGGTAGTAGAGTTAAATGAAGCCTAACGAGGGTCACTAAGGTCCAATAACTGCTCTAATTGCTGCCAACAACTTTGGTTATATTTAATGAGTTTTACTTTACAAAAAAAAAACTTATATATGTTTTGAACATAAATATAATCTATTATATTAGTGGCAAATTTTGGCACACGGCTGGCAATTTCGAGGGGAGGGGTAAGTCGGTTACATTGACCCCTGTGTTCAGCTGGTACTTATTTCCTCAACCCTGAAAGAATGAAAGGTCAAACTGACCTCTACAGAATTTGAACACAGAACATAAAGATGGATGGAATGCAGCTGAGCATTTTGTCCAGTCTGCAAATTATTCTTAAATTTTTGGAAGAAAACAAGTGAATGTGTATGACAACATAGATAAAATAACGAGAAAATGGAGAAAATATTACACGATTACAAATATAAAGAACACAAGAATAACAACAGGTGTCTTTCTACTAATAAGGACAAATTAAGTAAAGCTGGCATGTAGAGTGAAAGCCTTGAGGCACAAATATAGATGAAAGTCAGGTGACAGGAAAATAGAGTGTTGTACAGTCAGCGGTCAGGCTGAGAAAGAAGACAGAAGGATGGGGGTCTTTACCCATTTTAGTGTTCTTCTAGAGCAGAAGTTCTCAAATCTTTTGGGCCACCCCACCACCTCATGGCCACACAATATCCCCAGCAAAACAATTTATTTCATGTTGTTCAGCTGTAGAAATGAGTTGTAACATCACTGGTGCCAAGCTGTATCGGCCCCTTTGCTTTTCCCTTGGATAACATTTGTGGTGTGGAGGTTGGTATACATGGGCAACTGTTGGTCTTCCATGAAACCTTGCCCCGACTTGTGCCTTGGAGGGAAACATTTTAGGTGCAATCCCATGGTCATTCATGACTGAAGGGGGGGGAGGGTCTTTACACTTTTTAGTGTCTCCTAGAAGAATGCGTTAATAAAGGCCAAGGAGCCCTCACTCTAAGTGGGCTTACTTACTTACAACAGAAGTATTTTTACATGCTATTACTCATGTCCTAGTTCAGCCATCACTGAGACGAGAAGAGCAAGGAACAACAGTGGCTAAGAGGTGGTTCCACAATCCTCAGAACCCTAACAAAGAGACAGAGAGGGGGTGTCACGTGGTCTTCTCAAAGCAGACGTACGAGTCAGTGAGAGAGGGGGAAGGGGAGGCAGATTATTTCGAAAACACATGGACGAAGTTTCTTTGAAAAAAATGAATATCTTTTCGAATTTTCCGATGATATGGATAAAAAAATCACAGAACATGCAGCGCATACTTTACATGCCTCTGATATGTATATATGTATGTATGTATTTATATGTATATATATATATGTATATTTATATATATA
>NC_068993.1:2883473-2888112 GCF_001194135.2 Octopus bimaculoides
GTCAAAACTTCCTGAGAGTTCACCATATGACTCCACTGTAACCAAAACTGGGCAAACCTGATGGAAATTTAATCAATTCCTGCAGTCTTAACTCTTCTGGGCAACAATTCAATAAACACTAGGTATTTATTCACTTTTGTTTAGAAATTTTCTAAAATATTACAATAATACTTCACTTCTATTCTAAACATATATTTGTGTTAATATTAAATAACATTTTTATTTTATATATATGCTCATAGGTTGCAGCATAAAGGGTAAATCTGCTGCTTTTAGTTACCAGAGAAGAGCTTTCTCGGAAGATTTTAGTGAAATTTGACATTGCAACTAATGGACAGAGTGTAGAGAGGATTTATATAGGATCATTTTATGCTGTGAAAAACCTGTTAACTGTCAACAGTTGCTAAATTGAGTATGACAACTTACAAAATTTATCAATGTTTCTTTCTTTTATTTCATGTGTTCTGAAGGCAAGAAAGGTTCTTAGCTTTAGTGTAGCTGATAGGATGTATTTTTCATCTCTTTCACAATAAAGAGACACATGAGCATTCTAAAATAAAAGATAAGTAAATCACCTGAAATCCAGATGATGGAATTCAGCTTCCTGCTGTAGAAATATACATTGGAAGAACTGTAAAAGTATCCTCATTTTGTTATGAATTTATAATGGAGCTAAAAGTTAATATTTGCTTTCAGTAACTGATATATCAATATTTTTAGACTGTTGCTAAAAGACTTAAATATAAAAAGCAGCTCAAATAAAATAAAAACATTGAAATTTGCAGGAAAATGCTATCCCTTGAACTTCAGTTTAGAATTAGTCCCTGTCTTTCCGTCTTAGTGTGTTCCCCATAAATGGAAGCATTTCAGACACACTTCTTAACCATTATGGGATTCCTCTTATAAATCTTTGAAGCCCAATAATTAACTCACCTTTATTAGTGCAAGGTAATTTACTCTACAACAATGGTTTATTGTGTACTCTTAGAAATATGAGGTGCGGGTGTGGCTGTGTGGTAAGAAGTTTGCTTGCTAACCCCATCGTTCCAGGTTCAGTCCCACTGCCTGGCACCTTAGCCAAGTGTCTTCTATTGGAGTCTCAGGCTGAGAAGCTTGTTGTGTATGTGAGTCTTTGTGTTTGTGCTTCTCCCTCATCACCACTTGACAACTGGTATTGATAAGTTTACATCTCTGTAACTTAATGGTTCAGCAAAAGAGACTGACTGAATAAGTACCAGGCTTATAAAGAAGAAAATAAATAAGTCCTGAGGTTGATTCATTTGACTAGAAAAATCCTTTAAGGTGGAGCTCCAGCATGGTCGCAGTTTAATGACTAAAATAAGTAAAACAGGTAAAAATTTACACCTGCATAATATATTGCAGTAAAAGTGTGTGATGTAACATATAAAGCCTGTATGATAATAGGTACAGGTGTACAATTATCAAATAATACACCTGTATAAATATACTGTAGCAAAGCTACATGTCTATAAAGTTATAGATCTGCACACCTGTAAAATTTTAAGATGACATATCTGTATAATAATGATATAGTGTACCTGTATAAAAGGATAAAATAATTATTATCCAGAGTTATTCCCATAATTCTATAATTTTTGCAAGTTCATTATATTCAACAAGCGATAAATCCCTAACCAATTTACTAATTAATAACGACATTCATTACTAATTAATAAGAGCTTTCAGTAGAAAATAACATTCCTAAGATAAAGAGGCATGAGATTTGGAAGCTAAAATGTCAATTGTTTTTCTTCTTAGTGCAGTGATAAAAGAAATTGTTCTGACAATCTCCAGAATATCTCAGAATAATTTAATAACATTGCTTAATTCATGGACTTTTCAAGAATGCTAGACAAATCGTTATCTTGACCAAAAAAAAAAAAGAAAAAAATCTACATGAGATAATTAATGAAGTTATGTGGGGAGGAGGACATTCAAACAGCTGTCAATCATACATTTGCTCTGAATCAACCATGTTCTTAATGACATCCAATTTAAAAGAACTGCTTTTCTTCACCATTACAGCTGCCAAATATGCCAATACAGAAATATATGGCAACACTTAGAGAATCTGTTCTTTGTTCATAGTCTCAAGATAAATATTCTTCATGTCAATATGTCATTACAACAGACAAATTCAATATCATTTGCAATTATTCTAAGAGTGTAAGGTTAATACTATCAATATTTTAATTATGCCCATTGAGAGGTATGTTTCGTTGACTCACATTGTTTGTCTCGAGGTCATTAGTTCAAACCAGATTCTAAGCATTGCATTCTAATGTATTCTATGTTATTGTTTCTTGGCTTAACTCTGTTGAAAACACACACACACACACACACACACACACATACACAGACACACACACACACACACACACACACACACACACACACACACATACTTATTCACACATGTATCATCATCATCTCTTAATGATCAATTTGAACTCAGAACATAAAAACAGATGCAATTCTGTTCAACATTTTGTCCAGCATACAAAGAATTTTACCAGCTCACTGCTTTAATAATAATAATAATAATAATAATAAGAAGAAGAAGAATAATAATAATAGATATAGAGAGAAGAGTTCTTTACTTGTATACGATAGCTGACGTAATCCATCACCAAGGCAAACTTAATGACAAAAAGCGCGACTCGAAAGCAACAGTTATTTATTTGAAGTTGAACGATATTTCGGCATCTCGTGTCCTTCAACAGGTTCAAAATAAAATTGTCAGTCTAATTCATTTTTCTAGGTTATGTAGGACTGAAGTAACTCAACAGAAGTTTTTATAGATATAGAGAGTAGAGTTCTTTACTTGTATACAATTGACACAATCCAGGATTTTGTCAAGGAAAGGGAGTTGTTTATTGCTGTGTTCCATGGGGAATTGTATGTTGCTATTGATATTGTTGAGCATTATTTTGAAATCAAGGAGTTTGTCCATGCTATTGTTCCAAAGTATAAAGCAATCATCTAAGTACCTTTTACAGTTCTCCTTTAAATAGCAATCAAATAAGGTGCCATATTTTTGTTGTGATAATTGGTATATTTTAAGTTCTAGATAACCCATTACAAGGTTCACAATCACTGGGGCAGCTCGAGTACCCATTGCAATTCCACATTTTGTCGAAAGTAAACTATATCGAACATTTATCTGGAGGATAAATTTCAGTGCTGCGATTATGAAGTTGTGGTTTTGGGTATTTTTCTAGCCATATATATATATATATGTAAATATATGACTGTCTTCTTTCAATTTCTATCAATCAAATCTACTCACAAGGTTTTGGTTGGTCCAAGGCTATAGCAGAAGATACTTATTCAAAGTGCCATATTATGGAACTGAACCCTGAACCATGTGATTGGCAAACAAGCTTCTTAGCACACAGCCATGGCTGCACACCTTGTTATTTCTGTTTTTCTGTAGCAGACATAATCTGCCCCTTAGATAAATGCTAGCAGCTGTTATTGGGTACATTTTGTGGTAGTACCATTCTCTTTTTGTGCATTGGAATCAGGTCAGCTTTTTGAAACATGTTTCCTGTATTCCTCTTACCATTCTTGGGCAATGCTCTTCCTATTTGTTCATAGCCAGAAGAAGTGTGAAAAAAAATGAATAATAAATATATAATAAATAAAATGTTAATTTTTTTTAAATGAAGTGTAGATTCAAAAGTGTAGATGCAAAATTAACTCAGACTTTGAATACTCACCACTTCCATGGTTTTCCATTTATTCTACAAATATAAGTTATTTATATTCTACTTCACACTGCATTTTCAAATACAAAAAATCATACATACACACATAAATATATACATGTATGCATGCATGCATAAATACACATTTAGATATATATATATATATATATATATATATATATATATATATATCTAAATGTGTATGCTTCAGCATAGCCACAATCAAATGATGGAAACAAATAAAAGAATAAAAGTATACATATGTATATTTTTATCTCTCTATTTATCTATCTATGCACACACACACACACACACGCACACATACACACACACATGCACGTACGCATGCACACACATGCATACACACGTAAATAAATATATATATACATGAATTTTTTCTCCTCCAATATTGAAGAAAATGACTATTTAGTATATCTATAAAATATTGTTTATATTCTTAACCTTTGACCTTTAACCTTATAAATACTTTGAAATATTGCACAATCTCTTTTAGTTTACTTTGGTTAAGTTTGTATTCCTCTGGAGTGAACTAAGTGTAAAATGCCAGAAGTCTTTTATTAGCTAATACACATGCACACACACACACACATGCGCAGTGTGTGTGTGAGTGTGTGCATGTTGATCCTAGTATATGTGTGAATGTTTGTTAATGTTTGTGTGTGTGAGTGTGTGTGTGTGTGTGTGTGTGTGTGTGTGTGTGTGTATACATACATATATATATATCTGCATACATAAAAATGCTTATGTATATGAAAGAGAGGAAAACATGTCTAACCCATACCATCATTGAAAAATAGATGTAAATAATGGTAGTAGTGGTGGTGGTGGTGGTGCTGCTGCTGCTGGTGGTGGTAGCAGTGGTGCTGGTGGTGGTAGTGGTGGTGGTG
>NC_068993.1:2888331-2891995 GCF_001194135.2 Octopus bimaculoides
GCTGCTGCTGGTGGTGGTAGCAGTGGTGCTGGTGGTGGTAGTGGTGGTGGTGGTGGTGCTGCTGCTGCTGGTGGTGGTAGCAGTGGTGCTGGTGGTGGTAGTGGTGGTGGTGATGACAATGATGACTACAATAAAGACAATGATGATAATGGAGATGGTGGTGGAGGAGGTTATGATGGGGGTGATGGTGGTGCTGATGAGTGACAGACAATCAGACGGAGAGAGAGAGAGACAGACAGACAGACAGACGGACAGACAGACAGACAGAGATCAAAACGAACAAATTTTAAAGCAACAAACCAAGAAACCAAAGAAAAAACACAAGAATTTCTTACCTTACCAATAATTCTACCTCCTGGCACCAAGTTTAGTATCTGCGATCAAAGTTTAAAAATAAATTGATTGAATCTAAATTACCTGTGTTTGATATTTGTTTCTGTTTTTATTTTTTTACATTTTTTTCCCAATTTAATGGAAAATAATTTTTATTTGTTGATGTTCTTTAATGTGTCTTGTTTTATATTTATCCCCTTTAGACATAAAGGGAGAGAGAAAGAATGAAAGAGAGAGAAAGAATGAGAGAGAGAGAAAGAATGAAAGAAAGAGAAAGAATGAGAGAGAGAGAGGCCTATTTTGGTAAAGGATAGTGCTGTCTCCTTCAGTTTACAATGGCACTGTTCTCTTTGCTCTCAGTCGATAAATACTAAATAAGAAGAAGACAAAGGAAGCCATCGCAATGCACCTTCTCTTCCTTTAGGGAAATGGAATCTTTTCTTTTTTTTTTTGTTTTTTTTTTTTACAAAAGGGTAGCTGATAGTGTCTACATCTGAATTTAGTTGCAGTCACTTGAGGGTAGTTTTTAATCCATAAAACATATTTGAAAAGACACACTTGATATTTGATCCAGGGCAAAGATTGTTAATCACAAACGTACCATTTCCCTAGCTTCTGGCAATGTTCTCACTATGTGATCAATAGCAAATATTGATTGAGCAAATCTTTTGGGGGCAGAAAACAATTTTACTCACCTTGATAGAAGATTATAATACAAAATAATAATAATAGTAGTAGTAATAATAATGATGATTATGATGATGATGAGGAGAATGAGGATAGTGGTGGTGGTGGTGGTGGTGGTGACAACGATAATGATGATGATGATTGAAGAAATAAAATAGCAGGTAAAATGATGATAACAATTGACGAAATAGAATACCTGGTTAAATAGATTATATTTTGCATTGTCTTATTTAACTTTTTTGTTAAATTTTTCCCCAGATAAACCAAACAACAAAAAAATAAATGTCAAGTTCTTCCACCATATTTTCTTATTGTTTGTGTTGATCACTTTACTCCCCCCCCTCTTTTTTTTTTAAAGAAACATGTTAAAGGTTTAATAAAGTCAAGAACTGAAAAGACTGGAATATATTTTGAATTGATGTTGATGTCTTGGGAAAAGTCAGAAATATTCTTCACGAATGTCAAAGTTCATTTGGAGATATTTGGATAAACAGAGAATGGAATTATGAAAGATACACACCAATTGATAGAAAGATAATAAAAGAAGACTGTTGGAATGGTTTGCTTCTTTCTATCGACATTCTAAGAAATATAATGGTTAACTAAATCAACAACGTTAGAAAATTGTTTAAAATGGAGAAAACCTAAATCCAGAATTTTAATTCCTTTTATTTATTTTGTTTTTTATGCTCGTTGGACCCCAGTATCTTCTTTCTTTTAGCCTGGTACTTATTCTATTGGTCTGTTTTGATGATATGCTAAGTTACAAGGATGTAAACAAACCAACACAGGTTGTCAAGTGGTGGTAGGATGTAGAGGTTAAGATGCTGCATTCACAATAAAAAGTTTGTATTTTCGATTCTTGGACCAGACAGAGAATTGTTTTCTTGAGCAAGACACTCCATTTCACATTGCTAAAAGTGTACTCGGCTGTAAATGAGTTCCAAGAAATGACTGGTATTTTGGCCCAACCTCACACCAATGTGTCAGTCAGAAGATGGACTGATACACTGATACACCATGGCATCCAAGTCATGCATGGGCCTTATGAGTCCAATCTTGACAGACCCATCTAAAATACTTTCTCGACGATTGGACCCATAAGGCCCATACACACTGGTCTGTGGTTGGGCCAAAATACCAGTCATTTCTTGGAACTCGTTTACAACCTAGTACACTTTTAGCAATGTGAAATGAAGTGTCTTGCTCAAGAAAACAATGCTCTGCCTGGTCCAAGAATCGAAACTACAAACTTTTTATTGTGATTACAACATCCTAACCACTACACCATGCACCTGAGAAGTCTCCTTCCCAACCACATGGTCCCAGATTCAATCCCACTGCATGGTACCTTCAATGAGTGTCTTCTACCTTGTGAATGGGTTTGGTGGAGGGAAACTGAAAGATGCTCATCACACACACACACACATGTATGTATATTTACATCTGTATGTCTGTGTTTGTTCCTCACCATTACTTGATAAATGGTGTTGGTTTGGTTACATCCTTGTAACTTACCAGTTTGGCAAAAAAGACCAATGTAATAAGTACCTCTCTTAAAAAAAGAATTTAAGAACCAGGGCTGATTCATTCAACTAAAATATATTATGTGGTGCCCCAGCATGGCTGCAGACTGACATGAGTAAAAAATAAAGAATAAATGATAAAAGATTTACAAGGATACAATACTCAAAAGCCACTCAGATCTTTGCATTTATACATTAGTCTTGTGTAGACCAGAACCACATGACCAGAACCACATGACCAGAACCACATGACCAGAACCACATGACCAGAACCACATGACTAGAAAATGACAATCTCAGAAATACTAAACACCATTCCATGCCATCAATTAAAGAATGTCCTATTTAGCAGCAGAAATATCAAGAATTCAAGTCTGACTTCTAAATAAAATGACATTTGGTTTTAGGAGAAAGTTGCAGAAGTTTGTTTCAAAACTTCCTGGCAGAAAAATGGCCATAAATTGGTATTAAAGCAGTTTCAAGAATCTGATTTCTCTGAATGGAGATATTAAAAGAATAAATGAACTGTCATTGCTTTCTGGAATTAAAGAAGACGAAAAAAATTCTATGCCAGCTAATATAATCTGATTGGTCTGCTCTGAAGTATGAAGGGTGGGTTTATAAAGGATGGAGTTGTTGGTAGAGAGACTCATGTTGTTGTTGTTGTTGTAGATGTTGTTTTTTGTTGTTGTAGATAAAGTAGAAGTTGTTGTTACTGTTGATGTGTATCTTCTATTTTATTGTATCCTCTCATATTGTTTATTGCATATAAGAGAGAGAGAGTGTGTGTGAGTGTGTGTCTATATGTATACATGCACACATACATATATGTACATGTGTGCCTAACCTATGTATGTATTGGCACATATTTTGTATGTACACACATACATACACACACACATGCATATCACTACACACTGCCACAAACACATACACACACACACACGCATTTTGGTTTGTTGTTCTTTTATTTGGAAGATCTGACCAATTAGCTGATGGAAATACAATGGTCTGCTTTTGAAATGTATTTAAGAAAAGTTTGTCTCAACCCCGACAACTACTGCTACCACACAAACACACACACACACATATATATATACATACATACATACACACAC
>NC_068993.1:2893091-2901017 GCF_001194135.2 Octopus bimaculoides
TGTACATACACACATATAGGTATACACACACACACATATATTATATAGATATATGAATGTATGAGTGTTTATAAATAAATGAACATATACATATCTATGTATCATGGGAGTTGCAGAGTTCAATACTTCACAATGACCAGTGGTTTCATCCTGTACAGTAACCTTTGGACAATTGTAGAAGACTTGAGAATTGGTCACTCTATTTATTGGAAGCGATTTTGGCCAGGAAATGGCTGGCTTTCATATCGGTTAATTTGATATTTATTCATTTTGTTTCCATCGTTTTATTATGTGTTGCTTATTAATGTGTTTTTGTGTGTTTTAGGGTTGTGTTTGTTAGATTGGGACATGAGAGATTTTTTGGTTCATGAAATAGTTTGATCTTGATGGCTGTTTCATTTAATTGGTTATTAATTTGATTATCAAAAAAAAAAAAAAAAAGAGACAAATAATCTAACGATTCTATTTTGTGTGATGGAGTTTAGCTTGGGGCAAAATAGAAATTGCAGGATTAACAAATTTTGTTTGAAGTTTCAAGTCCTTGGGCCATTGTTTCATGTCATGAATTAACCCTTTCATTACAATATTTCTGTGAAAGTCCATTGACTTCATTTCAATTAATTTTTAAAATTTTGTATCTTTCAGCTTTTATCTTTTACTTGTTTCAGTCAGTGGACTGTGGCCATACTGGGGCACCATCTCAAAGAGTTTACTTGAAGAAATCAAACACACACACACACACATACATATATATATATATATCTTAATATATATCTTAATATAAAGATTTTGTGTCTGTAGCTTGCACCATTCACCTGCAGTGATGCATTGAGGACAGATATGAAGGGTGTGCTGTGTGATGTTTCTTTGTGAGTCAAAATAACCGAGCGCATTGAGCAAAGATACTGTATCAAATTCTGTCAAAAATTTGGTGACCCGCAAGCCCAGACTATTGAGAATATTCAGAAGGCCTTTGGAGATGATGCTGTGGGAAAAGCGTAAATAAAGGAATGGTACAACTGGTTCAAATATGACCACACCTCAGTGGACAGTGAATATAAAGGATTTGACAATTATAATATTTTACTCAAGATCCCCAGCATATTTTAAAGATTTGAAGACCTGAGCAACCAAAGACCTAGCTGATGATGGAATACTAAACTACACAATTTCTGAAAACAGTCAGAGAGAAGAGCAAAGATACAAATTGAAAACAAAGAAATCTCATGAAATGAGATTTATTTGATGATGGGTAGAGACTGCATTTGTGTGTTTCTAGTAAATTGTTGGCTGCTGTTAGGAAGGCCATCCAGCCATAGGAACAATGCCAAAACAGACATTGGAACTTGTTACAGTTTTCTAGTTCAATAGCACTTGTCAAACCACCTGTGCCAGTATAAAGGACAAACATTAGATTTTTAGCATTTAAAACAGCAACATCTGGCCCAGATATTCCACTTGAATTATATTCAAATTAGTCAAAACCAGCCTCCCACACCTGTCCTACAATCTCATTCTGAAAATAAGCAATCATATCATCAAAATCATGAAGCTATGAGATAATGCATGATTAATTCAAAACAATGCAAATAGATAAGCATTACATTTGACAAAGTAATCTGAACGCTAAAGGGATAAACAGTGATGATGATGATGATGACGACGATTATGATGATGATGATTAGCATTCCTGAATATTTTGTTCAAATTTCATGCATAGAATTCTTTGTTCCTTTCATGTTACATAACTTCCATCATCTGCTGGTTCTTGAATAACAAGCAAACAGACAGACTGTCATTACCTTCCCATGATAGCATGAAACCAAAACTAAGAATCCGACTGAAGTACCTTTGGGTACATTACGATACATCTTGCTTTGTTATTTCCATAATTGGTCAAAAAAATCTTAGCAAAGAGACCCAGTCTATTTGCATTTATACAAGGCAGGCCAAAAGTCATGAAGTATAAAATTGCTGTTGGTGCAACAGCTGATGTCAGCAGGTTATGCCACTTACAGATTGCAGTCAGACTTTTGGCTCACTTTCAATAACAAGGAGTGAGAGAGAGAGAGAGAGAGAGAGAGAGAGAGAGAGAGAGAGAGAGAGAGAGAGAGTGACTAAATTGGTAAAGTGGTAAATGATATTGTTTTCAGGTGATGAGAAGATTCCAAAATTTACTCACCTTTCAAACCCTCATCAGAATATGGAAAAAGACATCAAAAAAGACTGAAAGTTTATTTTCTCATGATTTTATAAAATTTCAGTAGGAAACAATAACACATGAAATACTTTGAGATATTTGTTTAAATTTTTTAATATTCTGTGTTTAATTCCACAAAAGTAATTTTGGTCTTTGATTCTTGCTGACGAACTAGTCAAGTACTAATGTTCACTTAATCAATGCTTTTTGTACCCACCACCTGAAATTTCTAAGATTGCCTTTATCCGAGTAATCATTATTTTATATTCAGCCATTTTCAAGAAATGGACAAATTGTATTGCTAGCAATTCCTTGTTTCCATGAGATTACTAAAATAAAACCATAACAAATCAAATTGTTTTGGAGCTGTCAGACTATTTTGTAAAGCTTTCCAGATACTCTTTAATTCAATCTGCATTAGTAAACGTAATTCAAATTTTTTTCTAAACATTTTAAATTCTTGTCGTGATTTCAACTACAGTCATCTTATTGTATTCCTAGACAGTTTGCGACCATATACCAAGCTTGCTAGAAACCATACTAAAATGGTATTAGGTTCACTAGTAACAAAATCTTTGACCTAATTGTATATTCTTGTTTCCCACCGAATTACATGACAAACTTTACCAATGCCTCTGGCAATCCTGTGAATATCACGTTGCCTGTATACACTGACTGGCTTTGATGAAGTCAATATCGTTAATTACATACTGATAGCTATTGCTGATCACAGACAGTTAAATAACTATACATTCAGAGAAATATAACATCTTTCTTGATAGAAAAAGGTAAGGCAATGAATTTGCTGGATCTTAGAGCATCAGACAGGATATTTTGTAGTATTAACTATGGATTTTTTAATTCTGAGTTCAAATCTCATTAAAGTCATCTTTGTCTTTTAATCCTTCCAGGGCTCATAAATAATGAATTAATTCAACATGGTGAACATGGTGGTTCAAATGAGAACTGGAAACCACATGCTACACACTTTACTTCCAAGCATTGCTATAAGCAATGGGAGAGAATGACAAAGTCATAACTTAGTGTGCAAACGTGACTGAAATCAAAGTCAATCTGTGCAAAATGACTTCACTCTGTTACTATAGTAACAGCGCCTGTACATTTTGACCAGTGTAAGTACAGGGGGTGATTTATTTGACTAAACTCTTCAAGGTGGTGCCCCAGCATGGCAACAGTCCAATGACTAAAACAAACTAAAAGATAAACGATAAAACAAAAACGAAAACAAATATACAAACTCTGGTGGTATTTGAACTTGGGATGTTATGAGAAGTAACAACACCACAACGAAATGTAAGGATTATCATTTCGTCTATCAACTAACTTTGCTCGTTCATAATCTAATCACAACAAAGAGAAGAAGAAAAGGGAAAAGAACAGCTCAACGCAAACTATCGCTTGTTTTGTTTGTAGACTTTTTATATGCAGTGGAATATAAATCATGTGACCATAATAATGAAGCAGAGATAAATATTTAGTAATTTCGTTTGTTTTATGGTGTTTTTGAGGTCACGATGATGGAAAAACCTAATTGAAAAGAAAGAATGGAAAGCAAACAAAAACAAAAAAATACACACGCATACACAAAACAAAAAAAGAACAAGTCATATATGTGTTAAAATAAAGAGAGATAGAAAGTGCCTATGTGTACGGTGGCGCTTTGAAAGAACGAAAATGTCTGTTTATAAGATTACAAGAAATAATGGCCAATAATTGTATGACATACATTTTATTGATATAAAAACCTCGACATTGATTTCGTCTGTAAAGAGGAATGCTATAATGATGACAGCAATAACAAGAGTTAGAGTAATAGTAATAATAATGATAATAATAACAATAATAGCAATAATGATAATAATAGTAATAATAATAATAATAATAATAATAATAATAATAATGATTATAATAATAATAATAATAATAATAATAATAATGATTATAATAATAATAATAATAATAATAATAATTGCAACAACAACAACAATGATAATAATGATGAAAGTAATGGTGATGATGGGGAGTGGTGGCAGTGGTGGTGATGCTGGTGATGACGACGACGACAATGATGATGATTATGATGATGATGATGGCAGTAGTGGTGATGGTGGTGGTGATGCTAGTGATGATGATGATGATGATGATGTCAATAGTGGTGATGGTGGTGGAGGTGGTATGGTGGTGGAGGTGGTATGGTGGCAGTAGTAGTGGTAGTGGTGGCAATGATGATGATGATGATAATAGTAAGAAAGAAAATGATAACAGTAGCAGCAGCAACAACACAGTTAATAATAATGATGATGATAATAATGATAACAATAATAATAATAACAACAACAAAAACAACAACAACAACAATAATAATAATAATAATAATAATAATAATAATAATAATAATAATAATAATAATAATAACAATAATAATAAGTTAGAAAGCAATAATTGTAATAAAGAGTTGTTAAATTATTATCATTTCTCACTTAGATATCAGACTTCAGATTTATGGGCAAAGAGACAGAGAAACAGGAGGTGGGGGAGGGGACATGGGTGGGGAATTAGTGGTGCTGGGTGGGAGTAGGGTAAAAAGTAGTTTTTGTGTTTGTTTTATACTGAAAGTGTGTTAATGGAGTAAGTGGTAACAATGTAATATATTTATGATAGCTGTGACAATAATGATAATAATAATAATGATAACAATAATAACAATAATAATAATAATGGTAGTAATAGAAATAAATAAATAAATAATAATAATATTAATGATAATAGTAAAAACGATAATAATAATTGTAATAATAATAATGATACAAATGATAATATTAATAATAATAATAATAATCATGATAGTAATAATAATAATAATAATAATAATGATAATAATAATAATAATAATAATAATAATAATAATAATGATAGTAGTAATAATAATGATACAAATGATAATAATAATAATAATAATAATAATAATAATAATAATAATAATAATGATTATAATGCTATTAATAAATGATGATGATGATGATGATGATGATGATGATGACGACTATGATGCAGATGATGGTGATGGTGATGGTAGATTTTTATATTTACTATAACGGAAATGAACACTATTATAAAAAAGAGAAATGTTACATTAAAGTGCAATTCCATAAAAAGAAAAAGGCATGTGTCTCATTCACATGGAAACCAGCACACACAAAACAACACAACACAAACAACATGTGTCTGCATATACATGTGTGAATGTAGTTCTGGTAACATGGTGTCTTTTACAATAAACCTATTCAACCAATTTTGGCCTAGGGTTAAACAACAGCACAATAAAAACAATGACAACAACAACAACACATACATAAGAACTGCAGGGGATCGTATTAAAGACCATTTCTAGCTGAAACAGTATCTTGGGAAGGTCATTATGGCAATAATAAACACACGCTGGTTACATTTCACTTCTTTATTATTTGTTTGTTGATTAACTAGTTATTATTTTTTCTGTTATTATTTCAGTCATTAGAATGCGGCCATGGTGGGGCACTCCCTTGAAGAGGTTTTAATTGAATGAATCAAAGCCAACGCTTATTTCTTTTAAAGTCTGATACTTATTTTATCAATCTCTTTTGCTGAACCACCAAACTATAGGGCTGTAAACACACCAGCACTAATAATAATAATAATAATAATAATAATAATAAGGAGAAGAAGAAGAAGGAGAAGAAGAAAAAGAATGATAATATCCAAATGAATATTCATTCCAATATTTACTCATTTATATGCCTAAGCGAAATATATATATATATATATATATATATATATATATATATAGCAGTTGTTTACTGTCAACTTAATTTGACAGACCCGTTAAGGGTATCATACTGCTGCTATTTAGCCCTAGGAAGCTAGACCGCTTTCTGTTGGCCTTGACATATTTCCTGTGTCCTTATATTTTTGAAGGGGAGGCAAGCTTCCCCACCCACCTTTAGACTGCATTCAGGGACATGTTTCTGAGTCATTGCTCGTCATCAGCCTGAAGTAGCCAACCAGCTGGATGACACATACACACATCATCATCATGATTGTTTAACGTCTGCTGTCTATGCTGGCATGGGTTGGATGGTTTGACGTGGAGCTGGCCAGCTGAGAGCTGTCCAGACTCCAACTGTCTGTTGTGGCATGGTTTCTATGGCTGAATACTCTTGCTAACACTAACCCCTTTTCAGAGTGTGTTGGGTGCTTTTTATGTGCCATTTTCAAGGGTGCATTTACACAGCACCAACATGGGTGCATTAATACAATAGTGGCACATGTGCTTTTTAAGTGGCACCGGCACCTCAAAGGAAAAGCCTGTATGCGTGGAAGGCAGGGATTTTGCTTAGCTTGTTGTGTTTTCTCAAGTACAGCAGATCACCATATCTCCTGATCTGCTGTCATTTTCTCAGGTGTGTGTGTGTGTGTGCATGTGTGCATGTGTTTACATGCATTCGTGTGTGTATGTGTGTGTGTGCATGTGCATGTGTGTCTGTGTTTGTTCCTCAGCACCACTTGATAACTGGTGTTGGCATGTTTACATTCCTGTAACTTAGCAGTATGACAAACAATACTAATAGAATAAAATACCAGGCTTTTTACAGAAGAAGAAAAAGGAAATAAATACCGGGATTGTTTTGTTCAACTGAAATTCCTCTTTGTAGTGCACCAGCATGGCCACAGTTTAATGACTGAAACAAGTAAAAGAAAATGGAAAAGGCAACCTCGTTTCTGGTAACCTTTCCATATCTTCTTTTAGCCAACCAGTTAAAAGTCCATTCCTAAGAAAACCACATTTAGGTAAAGATGCTAAACTCAGTCCAGGAGTGAACTAAGTTTGGTTAACCTCTCTAAGAATACAAGAACAGCTATAAACCATGAAGAGGTGCAATTATTTTATTCAACTTACACACCCCGGCTTTAATTAATGGTTTACCAGTTGTTCTCAAGGTCAAATCTTGTTTAGGTAATATTAGTAAAATCAAAAGCAACGTTAAAAAAGAGTTTTTCAAGATTAAAGATATGGTGTTTGTTTTGGTTTATTTATTTAGATTTTATTTTGTATTTTAAAATATTTTCCTGTTACTTGTTCATTAACAGTGTGCTGAACATTTTGAATTTCTCAAGAAGAAGAAGAAGGAGAAGAGAAAAAGCTACAAACGACTAAAAGTGACTAAAATACTACAACATGGCTAATCAACAGTTACTTTACCCAGAGCACATCACTCCTTTAAGGCTGAAATCAAATAGATTTTATTGAATTTAACTAACAACAGTAATGTCGACTGAAACGACTTGAATACAAGAACTGACTACAAAAACTGTAACACCACTGATGACAACATCAACAACAAAATCCATTAGCAAAATTCTTTTGATGAGGAACAGATTTTTATATAAATTCATTGATTTATTTGATTAGGTATTTCTCTGTAATATTTACTTAATTTTTACCTGTTATTTTAATTTTAATTTTATTTTATTTAATGCTTTTTTTTTTAGTTAAATGATGACACATTCACTTTTAATAGAGGAACATGATATAAAAGAAGAAAAAAGGCACATGAAAAGAGAATTTCACATTTTTTATAATTTTATTTTGGATTTTTTTCTTATATATTTTCCTTCTATGTTTTTAAATATTTTTTTTTTCCAAATATTCTGAAGAATCTTGAGCA
>NC_068993.1:2902373-2902987 GCF_001194135.2 Octopus bimaculoides
AGCTTCCTGGTAATTAATCGATATTAATTAATATCGATTAATTACCAGGAAGCTAGCACATTTAAAGAATCAAAGAGATTCAGAAACAGTATCTGCAATCTCAGGGGATTAAAGTACATTTTGATATATGACGTTGACCACTAACGTGGACATTTAATGTGCTAGAAATAGATCACATCTTGTGTCTAAAAAGACCTAAATTGTTCTCAACATGGAATATAGCGTGATACCAAAACATAAGTGGGCAAGACATTTAAAAAAAACCGAAAAGGAACATTATTAAACAGGGACCGGTTTCGAATTTTAACAATCTTACCGACTGTCTATTTCTCATCAGCCTGATTTGTAATGGAACCATAATCATCAGAACCCCATACAAAGTTGCCCACCGCCATAGGTGCACGTGTATATGGTTCTGCTAATTACAGGTTAATGGTAAAATTCAAAAGTCTTCGTTTTGGCACGCTAATTCCAGGAATATGTCTGCAGAGAATATTTACTGCGTCGCATAATTTAGGTCTTTTTAGACACAAGATGTGATCTATTTCTAGCACATTAAATGTCCACGTTAGTGGTCAACGTCATATATAAAAATGTACTTTAATATCTATCTA
>NC_068993.1:2902997-2910025 GCF_001194135.2 Octopus bimaculoides
TGTCCACGTTAGTGGTCAACGTCATATATAAAAATGTACTTTAATATCTATCTATATATATATATATATATTATACAGAGTGAGAGAGTGAAAACGATAGAAAGATAGAAAGAAAAAAGCATACATATACATATATATCTAGTGCTTAAGTGCAAATGAAGAGAAATATGTGTGTGCGTATGTATATATGTGTGTGTGTGTGTGTGCGTGTGTGTGTTTGTAGAGAGAGAAATAAACATATATATTTACATATATGTATATATATATATATATATATACATATAGATACATACATATATACATGCATACATATATTCATATATATATGTGTGTATGTGTATATATATATATATATGTATATATATATGTGTGTGTGCATAATATATACAGATACGTATACATACACATATAGATATATATATATGAAAGCATATGAAATATGCATGCTTCTGCACTGTATGTCTTTGAGTAGGTATTGTGCAGTTAGTAACTAATCACACAAGAAGAAAAAAAATCTGAAAGAACACCAACTCCCCCTCCCTTCCTCCCATTCTCTAATTGCCTTTCCCATTAATGCATGGAATCTAAATTTACCATTTGTTCTTTCTACTAACATAAAACTTATATCAAACAAACAATAGCAACAATTATATTTGTATTTTGTTCAGTTTTATATATTTTTATTATTTTTTTTTCAATTTTATTTTAAGTATGTGACTATAACTTGCAAACCATTATTATATATTTATAAAATTCCTGGAATACAACAAAATTCTTATTTGAAAAATACCAAATATTTCTTTCTTATATATTTAGCACAATCATATTGATCAGAATTTGAATTAGACAGGCTGTTTCTTTTTCATTCATTTTTGTTATTTTATATTTTGTTCTATCTGTTTATCATAACTGCAATGCATTCATGTTTTTCAGATTTCTGTTTGGTTCTGTGCTTTTTTTGTTTTGTTTGTTTTGATTTTTGGTTGTTGATGTTCGCAAAATATATTTTATACTGTGTAACCTTGCTATTATTCTTTTGCTGTGGTGATATATTTATACTTTAGTTTATTTTCCTGATTTGTAAATGGGTGTAGATGTAAGCATATATGTGTGCTTGTGTCTTTGTGTTTATATGTGTCTACGTGCATATATGCATTTGTGTGAGTCAGTATTTCCTTTCATCATCGAGTATGTGTTTGCTGGTTGTAAACAATGGCCTCACCGTTCATGCAAACAGTGCAGTTTGCTTGCAGTCAACTGCAAAAACCTATCTGAGTTTCCTAAAATGTCTTTGGTGTGTTGTGTGATCTTTGTAAACAGAAGGTCTGTTCAAATGGTGTACATTGTTTCCCCTTCTCCACATAACCATGTCCAGATTGGTTGTTCAATTGTCTGGGAGATAATTACCTCATTTAGAGACAGTTAGGGCTTGGCATCAAGGCAGGGCATATGGCCATTGAAAATTCTGTTGCAACATATACTCATCTGCCCCATGCAGGCGTGGGAAAGTAGACATAAAAGATGATAGTAATGACAAAGTCTCCACGTTCTTTAGCAAATTAAACACAAATATAACATAGTCAACATTAATTTACTTGAATATCTAAAATGTGGGGATTGTATGCTGGATAGGCTGGTGTTAAGAATAAGAATAGTAAAACATTGTTCAGAATGAGCTTCTGCTTCATGAAAATAATCTTTTTTCCACATAAACAGATAAAGTGTGTACTTATAAAAGACTGTGGTGGATGGGTTTTGTTGGTTGATCTGAGGTGGTGACTAGTTGGGTTGATGAGTGAAGATAGGTTTCTTGCACTGCATGAAGAAGTAAGAGACAGCGTCTACAAACATTTAATGGAAGATTTTATTATCGCATATAAAGTCAAATTTTGTTGGTCTTTTACAGACAGCAACAACAATAATTACATCCTGGGAGGGAGAGAGATACTGTTTGGAGTTTATGGCAAGATATTGAAACGGCAACCTGTGGCTGGTGCAACATAGCTGGAACAATTGTACTGTATTCATGGTGATGGAGATTCCTGTAGACTGTCTGTTGTCTGTCATAACCATTTGACTGTGGTGACAATGAAGACACAACATACAGCGACCTCACCATTCTTTCAGGCCAGAAGTGAAACATGTGAATGAGCTGACAGGCCTCAACACTCTACAAAGAGTGTTTGCACCAAAAGCGGCTTTTGATAGGGCACATGAAGAAGATTCTAGAAAATTGAATCATGCGATGGTTTGATACTGATTGGTTGCTTAATAGACTGATCATGTGAAACAACTGTGGTTTGGTTGTGATGCATGACGAGTTACCTAGAAGTTGAATTTCAAATCACTGCTACAACAGTTGGCCAAAGAAATGTATATAAAAAACTATTTGGTGAAAGGGAAGGATTTGTAAAATGCCATTTTGATGGAAAAAGAAAATTAAGCTATAAATGGTTGAGAACGACTATTTTAGACAAATACAAGAACTATATTCTTATTCCAAATTAATTAATTCCTATGTTATGGTCCATGGTGAGTTATTTAATAATAGTTAAGTGGTCAGAAGTCTCAACTGCAGCATCAGAATCATATCAATATTGATTTACAGTTAGATTTTTCCTGAATTAAGAAAGTAAAACAAAAGAACTAAAAGTTATATAAATGTGATGTGCTTCAATATATTTACAATGTTTGGAAGAATATTCTGTGTGTGTGTGTGTGTGGCAGCGAGTGAAGTGGAATATCAAAATAACCATTGTTACAAGAATATGGTAATACTCAGCTTGATTAGGAGTGATTGCAGTAATACAAGGAAGAATTTACAGCAGGGAGGGGAGGGGAGGAGAAATAATGGAAAAAAAGTGTTCATTATTATCTAATAAATAAATATAATAGAAAAAGACGTCAAATTAAATAAAAGAAAGGAATATTTAGAAATTCTTTTCTTGTCATCAAGTATTTTCAGGCTAAATTCTTTAATAAACCAATAAAGTCATTGTTGCTGAGACAACAAGAAATGCTCACCTTCGACATGATATGCCAACCACCACTACTACTACTACTAATACTACTACTACCACCACCACCACCACCACTAGAAGACTTGTTAAAACACCAGAAAGAATGCTTTGCATTATTTGTTTTACCTCTCTACATTCTGAGTTCAAATCCTACTAGGATCAACTGAAGCTTTTATCCTTTTAGAGTTGATGGCATCGATTATATCCCCACCACCCCAACTCCTTAGAGTTGGGGTGGTGGGGATAATTTACTTATGGCCTTGTACGTAAATCAGAGGCCACTGAGCTGGCAGAATTGTAGGTGCATCAGACAAAATGCTGCACATATTTCTTTTGACTTGTTATGTTCTGAGTTCAAATTATGTCAAGGCCAACTTTGCCTTTGACCCTTAAAGGGTCAATTACATAAAGGTGCCACGCAGTGGGACTGAACCCAGAGCTATGTTGTTGGTAAGCAAGCTACTTACCACACAGCCACTATCTTTATACACTCACCACTCAATAAAAGAACAAAAAAATATGCTCACAGCTGATGTCAGTTTATGAGGAAAAAACAAAACAAAAGAGAAGCGTTAGTTAAGCTTCTATGATGCAACAAAGAGATTCGTCAATACAAATTGAACTAATTAACTAATTAACTGTTTACTTATCATTCTTGGTCATAGGTTGTTTGCAGATAGATTTACTGACTTAAAAATAATTAGCTTTACAAATACAACACATTAACTCATACACTTTGAACAGAATTGTTGTTGTTCTCCTTCTTCTCCTTCTTGTTGTTCTTGTCGTTCTTGTTGTTTCTGTTGTTCTTCCTCTCATCATTATTGTTGCCATTAGTATTTGTTGTACATTTCATTGTTTGTTTGTTTGCTTTTTTTTTTTATTTATTTTTTTTTTTTACTTTTAGCCTCAAGTTATCTCTAATCAATCAGACAGCGAGTCAAAGATGTTTCAACTTTGACCTTCCATCATCATTGTTGCTTTTTTTTTAACCAAAGTTTATCTTGGAATACAATATTTAATGTATCCTTCATGTTTTTTCTGTTTTTACCATAAAGCACTAAGTTGTGTGATTTGAAAGAGATTAACTGCTATAGTTTTTCTTTTCTTTTTTTTTTTTTGTAGAATTCATGATCACATAGAAGTTCCATTGTTTATTCACATAACATGCATTGATGCTACATGGTGTTGTTACATGGATTATGACATGTGGTGTTGCATGGAAAAATTAACTTTGCCCATCATCATCATCATCATCACTGGCATAGTTTGGACAGTTTGAGAGGAGCTAGCAAGGCCAAGAGCCACCCTTGGTTCCTTTGTCTATTTTGACATGCTTTTTACGGCTTGATGCCCTTCCTAATGCCAACCACTTTACAGAGTGGACTTGGTACTTTTTATGTGGCACCAGCTTCTTGTTCAATATTCTTTACCAGAAGAATGTTTATAAAGTGTGTTTTTGGCAATTACACATGTTAATCTGATAATAAAATATGCAAATTTTCTACCAGTAATATATGCTACATGACTGTAATATAATGTTAACCTTCCATTAGTAATGCACATTAATTTCTGACAATAATTATATTTTAATCTTCTATCAGTAATATATGATAATACAGTAGCAATATAATGTTAATCTTCTGTCAGTAATATATGTTAATAATAATAATAATAATAATGTTAATCTTTCGTTAGTAATATATGTTAACCTCTGGCAATAATATATGTCAATCTCTGTTCAGTAACACATGTTAATCTTTGATAGTAATTTACGTTAATCTCTTGTATGTTATAAACGTTAAAAGTCCAACTGTAGTAATTTATGTTAATCTTTTGTCAGTGTACATAGATTAGTATGACAGTAAAATATATAATCTCCTAACTGTAATATATGTTAATCTGTCAATATTAATATCTGTCAACATTAATATTTGGCAATTCATTGACAGTAATTTCAGTTAAAGGAAACAAAGTAAATCCAAATATGTCTTAAAGTGTTTCCTTCTTCTGGAACACATTAAATATATTAAAAGTAAGTCATGGCACTATCTCAACCATCTTTATCATTGAAATAACTCACAAGAAATAAATTGCAGACATAATTTTAATTCTAACATAGAATTTCAAACATTCGTCTAGAGATATAGAATAATAATTCTCCATTGACATTCACTGTATTCCTGTCAACTTGTCCATTTCTCTCTTAAGTCTTTTATTATTCGAGTACTTGATCTATTATTCTACATATTTTCACTTCTTGTTGTTAGTGTTGTTGTTTTTTTTTTAAATTGTCAGTTATAATTAATGGTAAGTATTTTGAGAACATGTCTGAATACATTGTCATTCATTTTTGTAAGTCTGTCAGCCAGCAGCAGCAGACATCAATGAATAAATGGCACTTCATACCAAATCATTTAAATGGAACTTTCCTGTGTGTCTTCAGTAAGAACTGGTCAGACTAAATGGTGAGGTATAGATTATAGAGTGGTGAATGGATCTCATTCTTTAACGAGAAACAAATTACTTTAATAATCTTGTTTTTAATAAACACAAATATCAGATTTCTGCAACTGTTTTGTTTTCTATCATCTTTTTTTGTTATTATTCCTTTTATTTTTATATTTTTTGTTTTACTTGTTTTATTCACTGAGCTACAGCCATGCTGGAGCACTGCCTCAAAGGGTTTTGTAAAACAAATCAACCCCAGTTTTATTTTTTAAGTCCGATACTATTCCATCAGAATCATTATGCCAAACCCACTACATTCAGGGATGTAAATAAACCAACAAAAGGTGAGGTGGGGTTGACATAAACACTAACACACACACACACACTCATTAAATATATATCAGTAATATTTTGTATCAATTAATTAACTGATATGTTAATGTGTTGGACAGAAAACTTCTTTTAGTTGTTCCATCTGGAGGAAATGGCAGGACCCATGGCTTTTGCTGGTTCTTTAAGAACCAACTTCATTGCCATTAACATTAATTATTACTGGCCTCCCTGTTGTACAAGAACCAACTTATTTGAGTCTGGCTAATGGTGACCAGTCTCCAGTATTAGATAAAACAACATATTAACTACAACAACATCAATGTTGTATCACTCCGATTCAAAAGATAAACACTACATAAGTAGAAATAGCAAAACAAGGAACCATACCAATTCCAGGTAACTTATTTAGCTTCTTCTCCCATGATTTAGAGTTCAAATCCTGCTAAAGCTGATTCTCTTCCTTTATCTTTACTCTTCCTGTTTATCATTCCAAGACCGACATAATTTTGGATGAATCACTGAATGTTATTTGATGATTTACCAAATGCCAGTAGAAGCAAACTTTATCTACTTCAGGATGTTCTCCATAAAATGAAACCATATTATCTTTATTATATTGTGAACTACGGGTCATATTTATATTTCATCTAGAAAGACTGACATCGTTTAGAGAAGTACTGCTTTGCTCTTGTAGTAAACACAAATGTAAATAAATGCTTGAATATGAATTTGAATCGGTCTTTCTGTGAAAGAACTGTAATTATATTCTCATAGTAGTTACACATTGAGAATTCCTATAGATGTGGCTCAATCAATTGGAACCTTTATTGCGATTTAATAAGATATTCTATAGCTCATACCTATCTATCAAACCATTTATCTTTAGCTTGATATGAATATATTATAAGAGCACAAATGTGGAAAGACTCGCACAAACACACACACGCAAACACTCACACACACACACACACACAAACATTTATCAGTGTGTGTGTGTGGGTGTGGGTGTGTGTGGGTATATATACATAGAGAGAGTGGAAGAGAAAGCAAGAAATACATACATACATATATATGTATATATAGACACATATACATACATATATGTTATATATATATATCTATGTTTATGCCTCTCTATCTCTCTCTCTCCCGTATGTATACATATATATATATATATGTATATGTGTGTCTGTATATATATATATACATATATATATATATATA
>NC_068993.1:2910270-2915015 GCF_001194135.2 Octopus bimaculoides
ATATATATATATATATATATATATACACACACATATGTATGTATCTCTATGTATACACCAACACATGTGCATACTCACAGACGCACTTGCACATTTATAAATGTATGTATGCTTGCATATGTATCTACACACACACACACACACACACACACTCATTATATGTATATATATGCACACATCAAATTATGCTTCATGCTAAAGGCAAAAGAACCAAGCACATTCACATTATCAGATAACTTCCTTCTTGCATAGAGAAATTTATTTAAATGTCTAGAACAATTTGGTGCTGTTAATATATTCTTTGAACTTTGGTAAATGTACTGTCAATGAAACATCCTTTACTGCTAATTTCATTTGTCTTTCGATCAGTTTATCTATCTTTTGAACTGTCCATTTATCTGTCTATCTTTCTAACTGTCCATTTATATGTCTCTCTATCAATCAATCTAACCATTTATCAATCTGTCTTCTTATCGATAAATCTATCAATATTTCTGTTCATTTATCTGTCTGTCTGTCTTTCTTTCCATCTGTCTTTCTTTCCATCTGTCTAGCTAAACATTCTAAAATGATTTTTAAGAAATCATAAAATTGCTTAATGTCTACATGTAATACTGAGATAGGCAAACTGAGAAATTAATGTTGGATAGATAAATAGGTAGGTAGATAGATAGATAGATAAAGAGATATATAGATAGATAGATAAAGAGATATATAGATAGATAGATAGATAAAGAGATAGATAGACAGACAAACAGACATCGATCACATTCAGATAGTGGTTTTTATGTGCCACCAGCATGAGAGCCAGTCAGAGGGTACTGGCATTGGCCACATTCAGATGGTGCTTTTTACACGCCACTGGCACGGGAGCCAGTCTGGTGGACCTGGTATCATGTGAACGTATATATATATATATATATATATATATATATATATATACGTGTTTATATTAAACCATAGATTGAAGTTACATAATTACAATTTATAATCTTGGAGCCCTAGTAATCCGTTACAGCATGTACCTAGCGTACCTAATTGTTTAGATCACCTGTGAACTAATTCCCCATACTTTGTACATGCATACATACACACACACACATATATATATATACATGTGCACACACACATGCATATACATTATATACATACATATATGATCATACATACACACACACGCATATATATGTATACATACACACATATATATATACATATACACGCACATGTATATACAATATATACATACATATATGTTCATACACACACACACATGCACATGGATATACATTACATACATGCATATATGTCTGTTCAGTTCTGGGGCTGCAATTAACTGGTGGGTTTATTAAAATGTAATTAATAGCTACTGGAGCCATACTGATGCAAAAATGTCATATTTATCTCCACTTGAACATGGATTCATAGGGGTTTCAGTTGCGCATATGAAATTGCTAACAAGCGAGTGCTCTGGCAACCAATGGAAGGAAGAACCAGGAGAGGAATACTCACCACCACCACCACCACCACCACCACCACCACCACTACCGCCACCGTCGTCGTCACCACACATGCCGCCGCCGTGGCATTTTGTGTGTCTTTACATTCTCAGTTCAAATTCTGCCGAGGTCAACTTTGCCTTCCACATTTTCGGGGGTTGATAAAAGAAGTACCAGTTGAACACTGGGGGTTCGATGTAATTGACTCATCCACTACCCCTACCCCTCAAAATTGTTAGCCTTGTACCAAAATTTGAACTCAATATATTAATTGATATCAAATATCACAACAGCATTAATTAAAATAATGATTGAATTTAATATCATAAACTGTTAATCAAATATGACATCATTATACACATGATATTCATAATTATATTAAATGATGTCAAAAAACATAACATTTCCTAATATACCAATAGCTTTTAATATCTCAATATCAATTAATATCTTAATGTTATTTAAATATAATGACGTCATTCTGTATATGACATTAATTATTATGTTAATTGATGTCAAATAATTTCACAATGTTAATTAATGTAATGACTTCAGTTCAATGGATTCAGTTAACACTATTGAATTGAACTAATCAACAAAACTCGTAACCATTGAAGGGGATTTTGATCTGCAAAGGATAGCAGCTAAATCTCCATCAATTCACGTTCTACAGTCTCAGAAAAGAAAAACGTTTGATTACGTGGTTTTGAGTTTCTTGCCTAAAGAAAAAAATAAGCATGGATGGTAATGGCTAGAATACCTTTGATCATTATTCTGTTGAATGAATGTTGACCTGGGACTAAATAACAAAATCAACTTCAACTACAAAAATAAAAATCCTCAATATATATATATATATATATATATATATATATATATATATATACATAACAATAACAGTAGAGATACAGGTGTCAATCCTCTACTGTCCCTCATTTATATTTTGTTCACCTGTCTCGGAATCTACCGAGGTGCTTGTCTCTACTTTGAAAACATAAGCTCACAGGAAATGTGTCAAGTCCAACAGGAAACAGTGTTTCCTAGGGCTCAATAACAGTAGCATTCTCCCCTTTCATGAGACTGTCACATTAAGTTGACAACTTACTATCACTTTAATGTTTTTTCCAGCTTCTTTCTTATTTATTTATTGGTGAACACAATCCTTTAAAAGATTTCAGTACATATTAGCACCAACCCCCGACATTTATCCCCATGCAATAAAGGTTGTGAGTTTAATAAAACTTAGAATTAAATATTGGTCACCTTTCCTTTCCATGGTTCTTTTCCCCCTTCCAGGGATTTTATGGCTTTCCTTAAGAAACCGTTAATCTTAGATAATGGAATTAGAGATCGTGTTCTGTCATGATCTTATTTGCATGGATTATTTAGCCTTTAACCACATAATCCTTTTCTGAATCACATACATGTGTGAGAAAAAGAGATGTTGTTAATCTCAGAATGAAGACCTAATCCCCTATTAAACATACACAAGGACCAGATGATTGTGTTGCTTTTTTTTGTGTCATTGTTGTTATAGGCTTGCTCAGTGGAGGCTGACCTGGGGCTAAACACCAACAGTGATAGAAAGCATCTGCACCCTCCCCTTTCTCCTCATCATTATTATCATTATCGTTGTCGTCATCATTGTCGTTGTTGTCGTCATCATCATCATCACCATTCAACTATTATGACTACTGTAGCTGCTACTGCTGCTGCTGCTGTTGTCACTTCAAAGTTACCTTTCCCCCTTCTATAACCATCATATAACAATAAAAATACATTATTTTATTTTGGGTTTAAATATTATAATCATCCACTGTAGAATGTTTACCACTTTTTGTCAAACTAGTGTAGAGTACTTGATTCAAAGAATATGTTTCCAACCTTCATTTTGTTTTGGTAATTCTAATATTTTGTATCATAACATATTCCACATTGAAAGCATCACAGAATTTCCATGACCAGCAATTTTCTACGCAGTGTTGAATTGATAAATTAGTTTTTCCAACAAATTCCTCTCTGCTTTTATCCATTCTCAACAGTTTTATTTGCTGCCTCTCTTTGATGGTAAAGGAATAGCCAACTAGTTTGACCATTTTGATTTATGGACCAACTTCTCTAATCTGGAACCCTGGAAGTGGTTTTCCTCTGTTAAGGTCAACTATATTGATGTGTCTTTTGATAACCAAACTTTTCGCTTGGCACAAGGATTGTGTGATCTCTTAAAGTATCCTTCAATTACTTGATGAATTCTTTTATAATAAACTCCATTGGAGGTTAATCAGGGTAAAATATAATCTCTGTTTATTACGGACCTCTACCCAACAGGGTCGCCCACATCACTGCAGTCACCACTAACATTGCCATCTACACCTCATCACCTGATCTCTTTAGAGAAGTCGTAACAAATTTTCTTGGATTATCTCACATGCCTTCTATGTTAATACTTGTAAAATGAATGAATGGAAAGAATCATTATATTAACCTAGAGAGATTGGCCATCCATACACACAATGTATTCTGAAGATCTTTTACATTCATTAAGCAATTCCAAAGAGGAAATAAGTCAATCTCTCCCAATCCCAAAATAGAAAACGAAAATAATAATAATAAATAAAACCATAAAATCCTGTATAATGGCTGCTTGGTGCCTGGTTTAATTTGCTACAAATTCGATCATAGCATCTCCCAGATCAACGATGGAGCATATTTCTGACAAATATAATTCTACTCTTGTCAATGTTTTCAATTTATATATCTTTATGTGAAGTTCCTGAGATGAAAATGGTTAGTTCCAGGCCATAGAAAATGTCCTAGAATCTTGTATTACTTACAAAACCATCATGTTTCAATGTTTGTTGTTCTCTCCTATTTTACATCAATTTGATCGTGTGGTCATGTATTGAATAGCTTTGCAAATTTGCTCATTCTCATCTCCTCAAAGAAGATTTCTTCTTTCATAAAAACAGCACTGGAAATCAGTTTCCAGCTAAATGGAATGAAACGATTTGAATAAAAACGGCAAAATGCAATGCTTGTGGCAGCATTCAAAACAGTTCTTCAATGAGGCACATGGCTCCAGAACTCTCATTATACATATGCACATACATACATACATACATACATACATACACACACACACGCATATATATATAGAGATAGATAGATAGATAGATAGATAGATAGATAGATAGATAGATAGATAGATAAATAGATGCATACACACACATATGTATATATATATAT
>NC_068993.1:2915493-2918592 GCF_001194135.2 Octopus bimaculoides
TATATATATATATATATATATATATATATATATATACACCAGAGTAAGCACATAAATGTGAAACAAGATGGGAAAATAATAATACTTGAATGCCAGAAGTAGTGTAATATGCTTTATTTACAAACGTAAAGTCATTTAAACAATTAATATGGATTTCATGATACCTTAAATCATATTTTCAAAAATCCATGCCACATCTAGATACCAGTTGCATTGCACCAATGTTCCACAGTGCACCAGATTGCAGCAATGCACCATAAGTATACACCATTTCAGAACTACTTACATAAAATGTACCCCTCTATTTGTCGATTGTGTAATAAGCTTGATGTAAAAGTAATTAGTTGTATACGTTAATGGTAAATTGTTTAGCTAGACACACACACAACACACACACACACACACACACACACGCTCTCTCTCTTTCTTTCTCTCGCTCTCTCCCTCACACACACACACATACACACACTGTTGTTGATTGTTTAAGTGCATTTTCAAGTAGTTCACTGATCTTTTGTTTTTGAATGTTTGCCAATATCTTATTGACATGTTGCACTCATGAAGTCCTCAACGGATGACTGTAGAAAACAAACTGACTTAGAATATCATGAAGAAACCATAAAACATTAATCACATTTGATTAAGCGGAAAGTCTTCTATTTGTTTGGAGGGAATGGTAAGTTAGTTGTTCTGATATTTACAATTATTGTGTGGCAGCAAGAATGGTTGAGTCATAAACAGGACACTGTGTGATTCTGTGTTTGAGCCAACGGCACACAAGTGTGTAGTGGACAGGGCATGGAATGGAGACATTCTGGTTTCAATCCTTTACACCAGTAGTTCTCAACTGGTATCAACTTGACCCTTGGTTCAAATCCCTTTGTGGTGAACTCTGCTTTTCAGTATTTCGAAGTCCATAAAATGCACACCCATCAAGTCCTGCCAGCGATACAACTGACTTGTCACCTTTGGCCTGGTGCCAAAATTGGAAAGAATTGTTATTCTCATTCTTATTAAGGCTTATTAATGAGCTGGCAGAATAATTAACGTGCCAGGCTAATGATTCGTGAGGGGAATTTAACCCCTCCTTACGTTCTGAGTTCAAATTTCATTGAGGGTGACTATGACAGTCATCCTTTCAGGGTTCATAAGGTAAATACCAGTTTATCCCTGGGGTCAATGTAATCAACTTACCCCCTCCTTTTACAAATTACTGGCCTTGTGCCAAAATTTGAAACCATTTTTATCATTATTATTATCATTATTATTATTATTATTATTATCATTATTATCATTATTATTATCATTATTATTATTATTATTATTATCATTATTATTATTATCATTATTATTATCATTATTATTATTATTATTATTATTATTATTATTATCATTATTATTATTATTATCATTATTATTGTTATTATTATTATTATTATTATTATTATTATTATTATTATTATTATTATTACCTCTGCCTTAGCGAAGGCAGAGGTATTATTTTCAGTCATGTTTGTTTGTTTGTCCGTGGACAAGATATCTCAAGAACCACTCGATGGATTTGAATGAAACTTTCAGGGATGTTTGGCCTGGTAATTGGCACGAACTGGTTATATTTTGGGAATCTGGATTATTTTTCCTGTATTTTACTTAATTTTTGAGAACAGTCAGGTTCAATTTTGATATTCTCGTTTGTGAGAGCAATCGAGTTTATTCTAGATATTCTCATAAAAGAAAAAATTGATCTCTTCTGTGCATCATTGCAGCTTGGTCAGATTGATGTGGTGCATGTCAAGCTGGGACATTTTCTGGTCAAAGTTAGAATTGACAATTTTGATACCAACCAACCTGAGACAGTTGATTGCTCTTTGATACGAACCTCCTGATTTAAAGTGGTCTAAAGCAAAACCTTCCATCAAAATTTCATGTTGGTTTATCTTCCTAGAACCAACTTAATAACCACCACCACTGCCACCACCACTGTAATGAGGTGAGTGGAAGTGAATGAGAGCAGAAGGACCAGAAATGTGGGTGGGTAGAAGATGTATGAGTGTGAGGGACAGTAAAAGATGAGGAGTGGGTGAGAAGATGAATATAAGGAATGAATATATGTGTTGAGTGAATGATAAGTAGGAGAGACGGGGAAGAGTAGGTGACAACTGTAAAGACTGGATAGGGATGAAGGACAGATGTAGTGAATAGTGGATAAAGGGAGAGGTGAGTAACCAATGATTATGGTGGGGGAAACAAAGATTAGCAGAATAGTAATGATGATACAGAAAGGGAAAGATGAAAGAGAGAGAGAGAGAGAGAGAGAGAGAGAGAGAGAGAGAGAGAGAGAGAGAGAGAGAGAGAGAGAGAGAGAGAGAGAGAGAGAGAGATGAAGATGATGAGTGGAAGGAGGAAGAGCTATTACAGCAGTTTTATTAAATTTATTATTTAAAGAATATATTGAAGCTGAATGAATGTATTTGAATAGAAATAGGTTAACAAAAGGATGAAAATTGACGAGTGGGGAGGAAATGGAGTAATTAGTTCAAAAATTAGCAAAACGATTAACTCTTTCAAATGTACCCAAGTACCCGGGTGCAGTGTTCAGTTTAGCAACATTATGCCTGAGTTGCGACATGCTTGTGTGAATTTTGTCTTTGAACACAAGAATTAAGCTAAATTTGAAACCATTTTTGCATAATGTATCATTACACACTTTCACAGAACTAAAGCTATGAAATGTATTTTTCTAAGCACTTTCGTTACTGACATAAAACAAAATGACTTCTGTTGAACTTTACTCTGAATGAAGAATCTAACAAGCTTGGTGCTGTGGAAGTAGGTGATCTGTATTCTTCACTACTTGAAATGTGTAGAATAAGAATACTTAGTAAAGCTGTGAGCTGAAAAGGGATTGCCCCTGGTGATATTCTGTAGAACTTCTACTAAAGGACAGATAACCAATGTGAAATGAATTAGAAAATATGAAATAGATTTCAAGAAATTGTTAATACATCATTACACATGGTAGAAATGGCTATAAATATGTATGTATATATATATAAATATATATATATATATATATAAATATATATATATATATATATA
>NC_068993.1:2919267-2924463 GCF_001194135.2 Octopus bimaculoides
TATATATATATATTTACATATACATACATACAAATGTTTATGTGCATGCATGTATGCATGTGTGTGTGTGCCTCTGTATGTGTGTGTGTGTATGTGTGCATAAGTACTGCATGTATTGTAGAAAATTGACAGCTTGCAGCAATGATATAAGGATTAAATAACCATATTCGAAGAAGAGATAATAATGTTACCATAATATTGAGAATAATGACTTAGAATTCCTGCTATTACTTCTACATCTTATAATGATGCCTACTTCTTGTTAGCGCTGACATCATTTCAAGTTATCTAGTTTATTTTATTCATATTTTTTTCCTCGCTCTTTCTATTTCTTATTTGATAATCCACTTCTCAAAGCCAGAGCAGATTAACTGATCAGTTACATTTTTTATGCTTAGTTTTTTATTCTATGTTTTTCAAGTTTGTTGTAGAATTCCTCATAATCGAACTGCTTCTAGTGGAAGTTATTGTGAAGAATTGGAGTTTATTATCTCAATATTGAGAATGTCCATGTCTTGAAAGGTGCCATCTATTTCTTGATGGAATGACAGGCTATGCGGAAGGGTTATCAGTGGTTAGTCTGGACCCTTCTACATAACCCTTCCCTTGCTCTGCATCAAAGTGAAACACTTATTCATCTACAGCTGCATATAAATTACTTCTGCAAATTAGACTCATTAAGGCATATCAATAATTATCAATGACAAAGTGTCAAGCTGGCAGAATCGTTAGCATGCCAGACAAAATGTTTAGCGGTATTTTGTCTGTCTTCTGAGTTCAAATTCTGCTGACGTCAACTCACAAGAAAAGAACCTTCATCTGAGGGTGGGGAGTAGCATGGAGGGACAGAAATTGCCGTTTTGTGGTAGAGGAAATATGTGGCTACTCCACTTGGAAAAGAAGTAAAAATGGTAAAGGAGTGCCAGGGAGTGAGATGAGCTATATGGAGGTGGTCCAGGGGACAGGCAAGGAGAATGGGGAGGTATGTTCACAAGAGTGCAAGAGGAAAGTGACAGATGGATAGTTGGATGTGTGAGTGTATGTGTGTATATATTTATATACGTGTGTGTGTGTTTGTGAGTATGTACGTATGTATGTATGTATGTATGTATGTATCAAAGGCACTCCAAATTGAATACAGATGTTAAAAATAGCAGAATAATAATGTGATGGTTAATTTTCTTATGACTTTTTAATTACATATATCAGAATGTTAATTCATGCTAGTAATAATTAGGTTTTAAGAACACATTGAATTCTACCCCATTTAATGTATTTAAATAATTAATTCTTAATATAACTTGATGTGTGTTACTTTTGAGATTTATATCAAAGTAATATTTTAAACATTTTAACAATTATGTAAATACAAAAACTATTAAATATATTTTAAATTAGCATCAATTATCATACTGTATTGCACACTTAACACTCAACAGCCAGCTTAAATTTCAATTATCCAACTGAATAATGGTTCCAAGGTAATTCATAGTAACTCCAGTTTTAAAATATAATGATTTCAAGCCATAAAAATGGGAGGAAAAAATCATTTCAACAAAGAGCAGGCATGGCTGTATTTTTATGAAGTTTGCTTTGTAACTGAGTCTTACCTGGTTCAATCTTATTGTGATGTAGTTTCTTTTGAAGCAAGTATTTTCCATTGTAACCTGAAGCTTACCAATGTTTTGTGAGCAGATTTGAAATTGTAGAGCAACCTGAACACTGTCATACAAGGAGGGTCAGTTATTTCCAATATTCTGCAAAAAGAAAATATTGCCTTTTATGGAAACTGGTAAAAATCAGTTTTAGAAAGGACATCCATCCATAGAAAATCTGTTCCAATAAACTTTTCTCAACTGATATAAGCTTCAAAAACACTGGAAATGAATAACATACTTCTTGTATGACAGTGACACTCATTTATGACTACATAGTGATGTCTAGATATGGAGGCACAAACGCATGCTGCCACTCTCACCCACATATGTGCATACACACACATACACATACACACACATACACATACACACACATACACATACACACAAATATCTATAAATCATGGACTTATTTCAGTTTCCATCCACTGAATTCACTTGCAAGTCTTTGGTCTGCCTGGGGCTAAAGTAGAAGGCACTTTCCCTAGTAGTAGTAGTAGTAGTAGTAGTAGTAGTAGTAGTAGTAGTAGTAGTAGTAGTAGTCACACAGCAATGAATTACATACCACTTAATGCCGCATTCCAATTTCTGTATTATTCCACAGAATATTTCTCGACCATTATAGCATCCTTGTATTCTGTCTTGCTGAAATAGATTCCCTTTCTAACATGGCTTTGCCAACATCAACAATGATTAGTTATTACCAAATTATTATTATTATTATTATTATTATTATTATTATCATTATTATTACTATATTTATTAATTTCATTAATATTATTATTATTGTTGTTCCTTTATTTGACCTTTATGTGCTCAAAGCAAAAAAGGTTAAAGCGACAAGGACCTTTCCTTGATGTTATTATCACAGAAAACAATCTACTGATGCTTTCTGTTTTGCCATTAAAAATTTATCTGGAACCATCTTTACCATGATATCATCTGAGGTTGAACCATATTTCGCATCCCTCTGAACATGTATCTCATTTACAGCTCAACAACAAATACAACAATAACAACAACATTAACAACCACAATGATAATAAAAATAATAGCAATAATAATAATAGAAAAAAAATCCTCCTTGAAATACTGCCTATTTCACTTACCGTTTTCTTCATGCTAAGGTTAATGGAATGCAACACCAAATAGCAGTATGAAAATTGAAAAAAAAAAAAAATCCAAAAGACACAAATAGAAATAAAAATTGCTATATTGGAAATAAAAAAAAGAGGTGTTTTGAAACGATGTGTTCAATACATTGATATTGATAAGAAAATTTAAAAGATCCATTGAAGCAACTTTGACCATTATTTTCCGTATTAAATATGTGTTAGGGCATAACATGAAGCCAAGGAGACATATTCCTTCGATGATAATATCAGTCACATGTACTGTCACTAATGTTTCCTATTAGTACAACACAATAAGATCTTGTGAGTCGATCTTTATGGGATTAAATCCATCATCATGCAAAGAATAGAGGGGCAAAGGGGTCTATGCTAATTGGATAGGTATAGAACACACTTAAAAAAAAGGGGCAACAGGTGTTTTAATCAATGAGTTATATTTATAGACTAACTGTTGCTAAAATAATGTGTGGGATTAATTATTTTGGACTCTAAGAGCTGGCAGCACTTAGTGCCATGTCTTTTAATAATTGGTTTCTTTAGCACTGGTGTGAGATTAAAGGGAAATTTAGTTGCTATTTCTAGAAGGGCCATTAACCAAACAACCTCTCCACACTTCTTTGTTGGCTATGTAAATTGATTTAACAATGTATATCAACGTCCCCATCATCATCATCATCATCACCATCATCATCCTCATCATGATCATTGTTGCCATCACCACCACCACCACCACCACCACCATTGTTTTAATGTCCACTTTTGCAAACTTGCATGGGTCAGATGGGTTTTACTGATGCAGATGTTTTACAGTTGGATGCCCTTCCTGTTGTCAATCCTTGCCTGTTTCTAAGCCAAAGTAATGCTTCCCCATGGCCAGACATATTTTTACAAAGTATTGGAAATGAGTGACACTGCTTGTATGACAGTGACACTCGTTTACAACTGCCATTCTATGTCGAGGCAATGAAACACAAGCATACACATGCTCACACACATCTATTCTGATACACACTCACACACACAAACACACATGATGAAGTTCTTTGAATTTCCTACCAAATCTGTTCAGATGTCTTTGATAGTCTGGAGCAATAGTAAAAGACACTTGCCAAAGGTACCATACACCCACACCTGTACCTGTCATGGAATATATTATGCATGAAATTAAATTGATTGGTTACAAAATATTCATGAGTTTGCTCCAGGCTACAATCTAATGTGTTGTGCTAAAGATTAAGACGATGTAATTCTAGTTTGTCAACTGTGGTCAAGGGGACATAATCCATGCCTGGACCTGAAATGCATAACCAATATTCTTTAGAACAAACATTCTAAAACCAGAAACAGACATATTGAAAACAATTTGGCAAAAACACATAAACTTGGCTGAGTGTTAAATCATCTGAAATTGTTAGTATAAGCCTAGAATATGGGCAAATCAAGAAATCAAAGGAACTGATGACAATTCACATCAGCTGAAATCAGTCCTTAAAAGATTTTGATCAGCTGTTTTTTTTTTTTTTTTGTTGGCATAATCTCAAAATTCCTCAACTTACAACCAAAGCAATAACATTTCTCAGTTTTTCCAATTCACAGATGAAGAACAGAGGTTTGAAACGTTGAATTCTTGCAATCCTCATTGCAAAACAAATTTACCACACTCTGCAACACAGATATACTCCTTCCTTTGCTTGATTTAATCTCTTTGACAACTCATTCCACTTGTGTAGGAAAGCTGAGTGCTTCACAATGGGAATGGCATTTACAAAATATCAAAAAAAAAAAAAAAAAAAAAAAAAAAAAAAAAAAAACTAGTAGAAAACACAGAAAAAGAAAGAAAACTCAATCCTTTCACTTTTGATATATTGAACCAAAATGATGAAAGAATGTTCATCTTGTTTATGTTGTTGTCCTTGTTGACTGGTTGAATTACAATTGTTTCTGATATTTACTTTATTGTAGTTTGGATTTATTTATTTCATGAAAGTATTTCAGCAAAACTTAACAACTATGATAACGGCATCACCATCATCATCACCATCATCATCATCATCATCGTCGTCGTCCTCGTCGTCGTCCTCGTCATCATCATCATCATCATCATCATGATCACCACGACCACAACCACCATCACCACCACCACCACCATCATCATCATCATCACCATTATCATCATCGTCTTCTTCGTCGTCATCATCGTAGTCATCATCAACATCATTGTCATCGTCATTATCAATAAACAAGAATCAATACGATACGGTGATGCTGAGTTCAGCCAAACTGACTTCATTTATTCCTAAATTTCCAGTCACATGGATTAATAATGTTAAATGATATTTTAATGTAATCGAATGTTTGCAAGATTTGTTTGCCTTTAAATACATAACATCAATACACACTTGTAT
>NC_068993.1:2924954-2925384 GCF_001194135.2 Octopus bimaculoides
TGCGTGTGTGTGTGTGTTTGCGTGTGTGTGTGTGTTTGCGTGTGTGTGTGTGTGTGTGTGTGTGTGATTAATGTGATGAACTGGAAATATCAATGTTAATGTCAAAGACAATAATAGTATCTCTTGATGCCACTCTATGAATGAAAGGATAAATAATCCAATACAAACAACAACAACAGCAATAACAACAACAACAACAACAACAACAACAACAATGGCAAGAAAAATAACAATGGCATTGGGGCTATGTTAATCAAGCTGAAATTTAAAGCTAGAAATGCTTTTGGAATAAGTAAAGTAGATTTCCAACAACAATGGAAGTAAGAAATTTACAATAAAATCTATTTCTATGGATATCATATCAAATGCCAATTGATACACAGCACATTTCCTTTGAAAAACTCCTAATGTTCATGTCTTTACATTCACT
>NC_068993.1:2925599-2927952 GCF_001194135.2 Octopus bimaculoides
ACACAGCACATTTCCTTTGAAAAACTCCTAATGTTCATGTCTTTACATTCACTGGTAAAATATCATATACAGTTAAATACACACAAAGCTATTGCTAAACACTGGCTGTGTCTGTAAGAACAAATATTTGGGAATAAAAGACGGAAATTATTAGAGGGAAGTATCTGGATTGCAAAAAACATGTAGATTTAATAATTAATTATGATATCTACATTTATATTTATTTCATCATCATCATCGTCATCATCATCAATATTATTATTATTATTATTATTATTATTATTATTATTATTATTATTATTATTGTTGTTATTGTTATTATTATTATCATAATAATTTTGTCTATCTTCATGTAATACATGACAAATATTTTGTCAGTGACTGAATCATTCCAAAAACTTTGTTGATATTTGTTTTATTAGCTCAGGAGATATGAAATGGAGAAAGGAATTTTACAAGATTTAAAACATAGGAAGTCAAAAAGATGAAACTAAACATTGTAAATAATTCTCTGGTTTCTACAGAATCCCCTGCTGATATTTATGAATCAACATTCCATTCTTGCATTACACAATGACATGAATTAATGAACTTGTACATCCAGATCTCCTTTATGCATGTTCGTTATTTATTTGACCAGTTTTAGAGGAATGGTTAAAAAATAAGGTCTAAAATTGTAAGCAAACAAATTCTGAATGAATGGTATTTAGTCCAAAACTTTATTCTTTCTCATTACTTTGCTCTTAGTTTTCTAATTTCAATTATTTTAAACGACAGCTGGTCAGGTCAATAAGAGGCTTTTCTCATTTTCTGTAAATCACCGAGTCCTTGACAAGCATCACATTTTCAAAACCGAAAAACAATAAAGATTTCTGGCTTAATTAATAAATAATTATCAAATGACTCTGGAAAATTACAGGAAACACGGATATTCCATTTACTTATCTTTTATTTGTTTTAGTCATTAGACTGCGGCCATGCTGGGGCACCACCTTGAAGGATTTTAGTCAAATGAATTGACCTCACTACTTATTTTTATCGGTCTCTTTTGCAAAGCTGCTAAGTTACTGGGTCATCAATGCACCAACGCAGACATGAAGATGCATAAACACATAGCTCTCGCTCTCGCTCTCTCTCTCTCTCTATATATATATATCTACAAAACAGTTGGGCATAAGAGGCATCAGATGTGGTGTGCAAGGGAGATGACTGTGCTGGTATGGTCATATGATGTGTATGGATGAGGACAGCTGTGTGAAGTACTGAACTCTGATGGTGGAGGGAACCTGTGGAAGAGGTAGTTGCAGGAAGACATGGGATGAGGTGGTGAAGCATGATCTTTGAAAGTTGGGCCTCATGAAGGCTGTGACAAATCAGATTGGAACCTGCTGCAGCCCCGCCAGCTGACCAGATTTCAATCAACCTGTCCAACCCATGCCAGCATGGAAAAGGCTTTTGTCAGTCTGAGGCTATAGTAAAATGCACTTGCCCAAGTTATTACTCAGTGGGATCAAACCTGGAACCATGTGGTTGGGAAGCAAGTTTCCTTACCACACAGAAAAATCATTGAAAAATGAGACACAGAAGCTTCATCACCTCGTTTTATTTCAAAAATATTTGTTCTAGAATCTAAAGCTTCTACATCTAAGTTTGTCAGAGAAACTCATTCACTTTTCTTACTTAGCACTCCATCGTCACTCTTTTGAAAAGAGGTAAAATTTGTACAAGTCGCAAAAATGATAAACAAAAGTTTTTGAGAAAGAACACAGCTTCACCACCCACCCCATAAAACCCAGAAAACATTACGATAAGAATATTTTTCATGTTAATTCGAATAAAATCGAGACGGATGAAAAATATTAGAAAACAAATGAATTGAACTGACAACGCAATAATAACACAAAAAAAAAAAATCTTTTAATTTTAATAAGACCGTGAGTAATGACACAGCTTCAGAAATATAATTATTTTAAAATGTTTATTTGTTTGTCAAAGAAGTGTATTTGGGAAAAAATTACTTTCTCTTTTGCCTGACATATCTATTCCTGAATATATTCCTTCTCTCTTAAAATTGCCTGTCAATAGATTCACAATGTACGGCTTACTTCCTTTGTCTTCATACCATTCTGCAGATGACCTATGAATGGCTGTTTAAGATTTTTCTGTCATTGTGTAATTTTAGTCAGCTATACGTACATACTTAGACAGATAGATAAATGTATATGTATATATATATATATATATGCATATATATATATATATATACATATATATATATATGTATGTATAAATATATATGCATATATATATACATATATATGTATGTGTATATATATATATATATATATATATA
>NC_068993.1:2928436-2929256 GCF_001194135.2 Octopus bimaculoides
GAAAATAAAATATTTCATCAGAAGCACCAATAATACAAAAACACTTACAGAGAAACATAGTTTAGCTTAATGTTATTACAGCTCTCTCTCTCTCTCTCTCTTTCTCTCTCTCTATATATCTTCCCCCCTCTCTCTCTCTCTATATATATATATACACACACACACACACGCACACACACACACACACATACATACATGCATATACATATATATGTGTGTATGTGTGCCTGTACATATATATATATATATATATATATATACACACATACAGGGTGACACAGAGAAGCAAAAACCCTTGAAAACCCCCAATAAAAATAGGGAAAATCCAAATCCAACAAAATATTTACTGAGAAAAATGAAACAATTTGCCTTTTAAGAATCAGAAATCCAAATTATTTTCTGTAGATGGTGTTAGCCTTGTGTTAATGGAATGTAATTTGAAGTGGTTTTTAGAGTATTTTCATGTCTATTTCTAGCATCTAGGTGCTCTTCCTCAGTACCCTTGATTATAATTATATCTATACCATTATATATCTATATACCTAAACACACACACACACACACATAGATTGCTAGCCACTACACATTCTTTATTTTCTCTCCTTGTTTCTTTCTGTGTTCCTTTCTGTGGAAGAGCGTAGGCTTGAAATGTTAAAAACTTTTTCACTTCCCAAGCGTTAAACTAATACAACTGTTTGTTGTCTACACTGTCTGTCTTTGTCTTTTGTTTTTTCTTGTGAATTCTCTCATATATACGACGGTTTTCTTTCAGTTTCCGTCTACCAAATCCACTCACAAGTCTTTGGTCGGCCCGAGGCAG
>NC_068993.1:2929315-2931337 GCF_001194135.2 Octopus bimaculoides
ATATATATATATATATATATATATATATATATAAATATATATATACAATGGGCTTCTTTCAGTTTGCATCTACCAAATCCACTCACAAGGCTTTGGTCGGCCCGAGGCTATAATAGAAGACACTTGCCCAAGGTGCCATGCAGTGTGACTGAACCCAGAACCATGTGGTTGGTAAGCATGCTACTTACCACACAGCCACTCCTGCACCTATGTATATATATATTCATATATACACAGGCACATGCTCACACACCGATACATATATATTTATGTATATTCACACACAAACTCAAACACACATATGTATATACATTTATATATATGTGTGTGTTTATAAATGTATATAAATGCATATACGCATACATATATACCCACCGAATGTTTGTATGTTAACACAGATACCAAACAAATCTGCTTTTGAGAAAATTCTTTGGATTTTTAATATTTTTTTTTCTGTGTTATTTCACACTTGTTGAAATGTATGTGTGTGTGTGTGTGTATGTATGTACATATATAGACATATACATACAGACATACATGTGTGTGTGTGTGTGTTTGTGTGTGTGTGTGTATATATCTGCATGTACTTTTGTAAACCCATTTTTCTTATCAATATATTTTATTTTTGGCAGGTTTTTTCCATCTCACATTTTTTTTTTCAGCAATACTGTATTGACTCCATTGATTTTCATTTCAAAAAGCCCAACTGTGGCTCGTTGCCTTTAACTACCATTTTCTTTTTATTTCAATGTCTTTTTTCATTCTTGCCATGAAATAAAATAAAAAAAAAAAAAACTGTAATAAAACTTCTATTCCTTTATAAAAACCTTCCACCAAAATAATTGTTTTGAAAAACAGAAATAAAATAAGTAAATAACAAACATAATTCTCAAACTATGTTTCATAGAAATTTGGTACATTTATTGACTCAGAAGATCTGAAAAATATTGGTATTCATTTGTAATAAATTCTTATGAATAATCTTTACATTTTATAAAAGAAAAAACATCAATTTAGTGTATCCCTTCCTCTGCCACTTACATATGTGTAATGTCTACTTTTCCATTATGTCAGGACAGAGAGAATGTTCCTCTTTTGCCTGGAATTATTCTAACTGGTCTGATCAAGTAGACTCTGTAGGTGCATTCATTGAATTCATTCATTCGTTTCTTATGATTCAATGTTTGTGTTATTAAGAGGACCAGGGTGGGGAGGTTGTTGAGCGCAGCGACGGCAATGAGAATTATTGATTAGGCATGATATGAAGTAGAATAGTTTAAACCTTTTGATACCAAATGTGCTTGGAACTGCCTCTGGTGCTCATACAAAAACCTGTTTTAAAATGCTCGTATTTAAATTAAAAATAAAAACTTTCCAATATAATTTTAAGTAAGAAATCTTTTATAAAGTTATATTCCAAACATCGACTTAAGAATAAATATTTAGTTATTTAACTAAATCTTTCCAAATTCTTGATTATTTCCAAAATAAATGGAGAAATATATATGCTTTATATTATATGTGAAATAAAGTCATGAATGGTTTTACCATTGTCTATTGTGTATGTTGTTTGGTTCTTCAAGGTTCTCCCATTATGGTTTCATGACAATTCTGCAACTTATATAAGAATGTCTGTCATAAATTTTGATTATATATATACATTTGAACTCAGCATCACTTGTTTAAGAATTGCTTGTCATCAGTTGAACAAGAGAAGCTGTATTGTACCTAGACAATACCAGATCTGTGTTTATAGGAATTAGCCACGTCTGGCAGTGATACAATAGAGATGTGGAGTACGAGTTACACGGTGTTGACCTTTTGGGTAGCAGAATGGTGTTTTAATGACACAATCAACTGCAATTATTGTCAGTTCAGTGGAATTTGAACCCAGTGTATAGCTGGTCTAAATGCTTGTCAGCAGTTTGTCCATTGCGCTAGAAATTCTGCTGGTTCACTGCCTTTGCTCTGCTGAGGATTCTTCACTTGGTACTGCTGACATTTATTATTAAACCGTTTGGA
>NC_068993.1:2931347-2931544 GCF_001194135.2 Octopus bimaculoides
CAATGATGACGATGATGATAACGATGATGATGATGATGATGATGGTGATGGTGTTGGTGATAGTGGTGTTGGCAGTGGTGGTGTTGATAATAGTGATGGATGATGATGTTGTGGATGATGGTGATGAAAAACATGATGATGATGATGATGATTGTGATGATTGTGATGATTGATGATGATGATGATGATGATGATGA
>NC_068993.1:2931554-2931960 GCF_001194135.2 Octopus bimaculoides
GGTGGTGGTGATGATGATGATGATAAGGAGGAGGAGGAAGGGGAGGAGCAACAGTAGTAATTTTTGGAATATTCAGAAATATTAATGAACCGAAATAATACCTTATGAATATTTAATCATTTTTTTTCCTTCTAGAAAGAATTAAGCTTTAAATAACACTTTCCTTCTTAAGAATCCGTAAAGAATCTAATTTCATATTTGCTGTTATAATTATTAATAATTATTATTAAACTATTATAACTGCCACAACTTGGTGGGATGTGAATACAGACATATTCCATCTGGCCAATGCAAGCATGTAAAAATAGATGTTAAACAATGATGACGATGATGATAACGATGATGATGATGATGATGATGGTGATGATGTTGATGTCGATGATGATGACAACGCCGACAATGATGG
>NC_068993.1:2932029-2934284 GCF_001194135.2 Octopus bimaculoides
GATGATGATGATGATTGTGATGATTGTGATGATTGATGATGATGATGATGATGATGATGATGATGATGATGATGGTGATGATGTTGATGTCGATGATGATGACAACGCCGACAATGATGGCACTTGAGAGGATCACAACGATGTTGATGGTGATAACGGATGATAATAGAGATGAGGAGGAGGAGGAGGAAGAGGAGGTGGAGGAGGAGGAGAAAGAGGGAGGTAGCAGCAGCAGGCATTCACATACAGTTATACAGAGTTATACATGCAGTTGCAGGCCAGAAGGTTTTTAGACTTTCCTCAGGAGAGACATTTATTAATTTCAAAAGAGTACAAAGTTCTGATTTCCTTCGAAGTAGGATGATCCCCTGACTTTAATATTCTGGTTTCTAGCATTCCAGCCATTTCATGAAGACCCCATGGAAGTCCTCCAAACTGAAGGTGTCCAGGACCCTTGTCACAGCATCCTCCAGCTTTGGGATCAACCAAAAGTCACAGGGAGCCAAGTCTGGTCTGTTGTGATGTCTGTTGGAGCCAAGTCTGGTCTGTTGGGTGGGTGAGGGATGACGGTTTTGATGTCCATCTATATCAAGTAGTTTGGTTATCAGGATGGAATTGTGTACAGGTGGGTGCTTTGTCCAGGTGCTGATGTTCTGGGCCATTTGTGACAAAATCTCTTCCTGAACCCTTTCAAAACCTCTACAAAGAACTCTTTGTCTTGACTGCCTGGCCAGTTGTCTTGACTGTCTGGTAATGTTTTTGTTCAGTTTAACACAAAACTTTACTCTGCTTAGAGAGAGCTTCCACACATAATTACCTTCAAGTGTGCTGACTGCAAACTAGTCAACTGTGACAAGCAATGCTTAGCAGGGAGAGAGTTGAATGCATTGTTTTATTTGTCTCCTTCAATCTGAAATAAAATAAAGTTGGCAGGTCAGCTTATTATCTTTCAGTTGAAAGATGTGATGGGTGAGAAGGAGTTTGCTGTTACTATAATCACTTCTCTGAGTTGACAGACTTTTCAAAAGACTGGAAGCTGTAGGGTTCATTTAAATAAAAGGGGCCTTGATAACCAGATAGTCAAATAGTCAGGAGCCACTTGAATATGCCACTACTCTAGTATACCTAGCTGGTTGTTATTATTAGGGGCCAGCGAAATATTTACTATTAAAATTTATAAATAAATTGTTGATTAAATTCACTACATGATTCCTTAAAATTTTCTGACCTTCTACCAGTCACATACTGGGGCCAATTAAATCACAAGAACTCACCTACAAATGAGATAAATATCTTGGCTGTAACACCTAATCAAGACCAAGACGTGAACTGTCAAATCATTAGTGGCAGATGAACCTGCTATTAACTTATGTCTCTCAATATATTCAATGGCACTTCTTAATTTCAACGGAACAGCCAGTGGAATTGGTAAAAGAAGAGAGAAAGGCTGTTATTAGCAGTGTTCTCATCAGATTGCAACGACATTATTTCTGTTCTAAATTGGTATTTTATGAGCACAAATATCCCGTATCACCATCAGCTCTCTGTAATTATTGCTCTACGATTCCCTTTTATTAATTCCAAAATTATGTATAAATTTACTTTATAAATGTCTGTATTTTGTTTCCACCAGAATATCGAAGAGTTTCTACAGTGATATAGATAAGTGTGAATGCATATGTGTGTTAGAGGGAACTTCTTGTGTGCAGCTCTATGTGTAGAACCAGAAGCATACAGTGGTGTGCTAACTAAAGCTACTCGTGTGCCTCTGCACGTTAGAAAATGCTGTTTTCATGCAATTGGTTGTTTGAGCTTCTTATGTGCATTTGTATATTAGATTCCATGTGTATGCTTGGTAGAGCTTGTTGTGTGCAGCTGCATGTTAGATAAACTTCTAGTTGCATATTAAATCATAGTTGTGTGTTAAATGGAACTTCTTGTGTGCTGTTGTGAGTTGATGCTGTTGTGTGTTAAAGCTAGTTGTGTTAGAGCTCGTTGTGTGTCGAAGATGCTGGGATCAATATCATTTTATCAGTTATAAAAATGTACTAAAAATTTAATTTATTATAGTACCCATCCCCCAACACCCAGCAATCATCATCATCATCATCATTGTTGTCTTCATCATCATTGTCCTCGTTGTTGTCGTCATCATCATCATCATTGATGTTGTCAACATCATCATTCCTCTTCCTCCTCTTCCTCCTGTTCTTCTGTCATATAACAGTGTTTCCTGTATTTTGTTTTAAAACATT